>NC_068368.1:17891839-18191839 GCF_020536995.1 Dreissena polymorpha | reverse complement strand
GTTTTAGGTCTTGGATAAGATCGCTTCATACATTGACCAGCGTTTTAAATACCGGTAATGCCACAAAACCATTCAAACTATTGAAAATATCCATACCAGTGGTGCGCATAAACACGTCAAATAATTATTCGAACGTCTGTACAAAGACAGCTTTTGTAGACTCCTGCCAGTTGAACGTGTCAAATGGCTTTAGGTGTATATCTGTTCTTGCTAGTGGATCGTCGTCAACGAGGTCTGTGGTGTCTCAATAGCATACGACAGCCCAAATTCCGAACATATCTCGCCCGACTCCGATATCTTCATATCAATTAGCAACTGAATCGGTAAAATACTCAAACACTCCGGTAACAAACAGCGTATGTGTCTTTTGTTCAATGAATATCATGTTTGAGTATGTCATAAACATGTCTGTAATATCGACACACTGTTTAAATTGTCGAACAATGAATATTTTCATCTTAGATCAACAATGCATTTTTACACATCTAATTGGACAAAATGAATCATACTAATAACACATTTATTCAACAACTTCTTAATTATTTACTTCAAGGTTTAAACGCTTGCTCCAGGAAATACTAGTATATCCAGGGCTTCTAGCTAATCCAGAAGGGCCATGAAAATCGATGCCGTCTTGCTGCTTTATCCAGTCAAAAATGTACTCATAATCCTCAGACAGATCAATTTTATACAATACATGTTGTACTAATTCACATGTCACGAAAACGTCCCGTGACTTTGACCATTCCACCATCGACTTAATGACTCGACCGGAAACACGTGTTCGACAGTACCTTACTAGCCTGATTGATACAGGGAAGTAATCGTGCAGCTGAGCATCATCAAGTTGTGTATTCATTAATTCAAGTCTTTGTAGATGTCGAAGGTTTTGAAGAGCTTCACAGAAAAGTTCAATATTCGCACAATTCGAAATTACAAGGAAGATGATGTTTTCACCAGTTGTTGACATAGACTTGAAGAGGACCCTTTCTGTTAATGGTGTTCCGTTATCTAACGAACATCCCACCATATTGTTGCAATCTATAGAGGTTATATTGATATCTCTACCACATGACAAGTACTTGAGTTTAACACCATGTAGATCAACGTGAGCATCAACATTGAGGCTCATATACGACAACGTTTCTCTCGATTGCGATATAATTTCCTGCAAAGGGAATTCCTTTAATTTTTCTTCAAGAGAATATATACATTCTGTGTCAATACTTACAATGTTTGATATGTTCATATCTATTAAGGTTTTGACCAGTGATAGGGGCCACAAAGAGTATCTTCTGGCATGACTGAAATTCAGATGGAAGCAGGCATGCTCGTTTGCCGTCCCTTCAATAATGCCATCCAATACAATATTTTGTGCTTGGTTACATAATTCAAAACAAACCTCACCAGGGCTATTGTGCAGTTGGCTTTCAATGTCATATGTAATGACATCCGAGATATGCTTTGACATTCTTTCAGCTGCTGGGGGACAGATTCCGCATGTAAAGATGAACAACTGATCTATGTCCAAAATAGAAGTACTATCACAATACGCCATCTGTATTGTGTGCATAATTGCCTCCAGTTCTGTCTGATTCAATGCAATATACAACGACGTAAGAAATTCCTGGATTGTCTTGTGCACAAACATATATGAAACATTCTTTCCAGGGCAAATTGCCAAAGACTTTTTCCTCGTGATAATCCCAGTCTGAAGTAAGTAATCAAGTTCTGTTTTCGTTATGTATTGTGTTATTTTGTTTTCTCGAAAGACAACCGATGATTGTTTGTTAGTGTCTGTCAGAGTTTTAAATGCAAGCTCACTTGCGGAATAAACCAGCGACAAATTAGCCTGTACATACTCGGCTGTTTCTGTTCTTAATATATCTGATATATCCCCACATGACTTTTCTCCAGTGTTAAATTCTTCGATTTGAAGTTTATGCAGTCCCCTCGCTATGTGCATATCTAGCATATTGATGTATAAAGCACACAGTGAACCTGTCGTTAAACGTCCAACATAGAACTGATGAACTAACTGAACACACATGGCTGGTACTGAAATAAGATGTTTATAATTCTGTGTGTTTATTTCGTTAAAGAAGTCAGTTGATTTAGCTTGTAGATCCTTTTTCGATGTACCGTCTTTCTCGGCTAAAACACGAAATACATTTTTCGACAATGTTTTGTAGTCCAATACGCCGGAAATTTCAAACGTACGCGTTAAAGTATCGCTTATTTTTAGGCCGGCAAGTTTCCATGGTCGTGCGGTTATAATGTTGGTAATGTTAGTTCGCTGCAGATACATAGGCATAGTACGGTCTTTACGACATATGCATGTAGAATCAGATGGCGGAGGAAAGGGAATTTCGGTGTGGAACCATTCGTCTGCGGCATCGGTTAGAACAAGACATTTATGTTCCCAGACGCGATCATCCCACGTTAGTTTTTTGCTTTTTATAGCATCCTCAATCATCTGAGTGACGTTACACATGTATCCACTGTAATCACGTAATGACACAAAGAACAGAAATGTGTAGTCTCGCAAAGTGTCAAGATCGTCGAATGCTGTTTGCTTTGATGATTGCGTGGTAGATGTTGCGATTCTTGCTTCTTTTTTGGAAGTAACCTTTGTCGATTGAGCTTTACACCAATCAAGAACGAGCTTGTTTGAAAACGTCGTTTTTCCACAACCCGGATTTCCTTGAATATAAATTGTATTAACCGGCTTCCCATCACGCAGCAAAAGCCCATTGTAGCTTTTTACATCATTTGAAAACGGTGAGGACTGGTCCGTGTGATTTACATCATTTCGGTCTTTCTGGACTCTTTTAAGCTCCTTAATGGACGGGGTCACGTAAATCCGTTTTAAAGGTACATCTATGTCCGTATCTAGCATCGAAACCGGCGCGACACACATTGCTTGGTACTGTTCGATTAACCACGCCTGTATTTCTGCAAACAAATTTAGTGACTGGCATGTATAACAATACACCGACAAAGGCTTATGTATTATGCCCAAAATAGGCAATACGATATTTAATAGAAAGCAACGACATAGAAAGTTGCTAGAAGAGCTTAAAACAATTTGACAATTTAAACAGTTATGTATCGTATTCTTTGATCGTAGAGTCTTTGGAAAAATGCTATTTTTTTGTTTTACGTGTAAGAAGCAATTCTATATGAGTTTCGTATAAGGTGACCACAAACACACATAACACTTACTAGATAATGTACTGTTCATTTCAACAGTTGATGGTGTAGTCTCGTCACCTGTAACTCTTGGATGCTTAAGTTTGTGGGGGTCCGGCGTTGTACTCGGAATTAATAATTTTACAGCTGAGACTACATTGTCCAACTCATTCAGCACTTCATCTCCTTTCCTATTTATCTTTGCAAGCTGGCCGTCTCCAGCATCGATGATTGCTTCAGTGATATTTTCACCTATAGTCTTTAAAGCATCACCCATAGCCCTGACTAGTGTATCCTTTTCCTTTTCTAGAACTTCTTTAATATCTCCCGTCAAAGTTTCTTTGAAGTGTTCAAAGGTTGAAGCGATATCTTCGTCTGTGATCGCTAGTGTCCCATTCTTCAGCTATAAACATAGAATGGATACAAGGATTATAGTCTTACTGATTAGCTATTTATTTGGAATTAGTTTCGAGATGTTAGCGAAATAAAATGTAATATATATATATATATATATATATATATGTTTATGTATATGTATATATATATATATATATATATATATATATATATATATATATATATATATATATATATATATATATATATATATATATATATATATATATGTGTGTGTAAAATGTTTAATACGCTATATATTCTGGATACATCCTTAATTGCAGGTAATACTTATGGGCCGTGTCTGTTTGTTTGCAGGATAATTCCCAAAACAAGTATGACGGTTTCAATTGAATATATGTTATAGTTAAAGAAATATGTACGTGTTTAAGGCAAGCCTTTACCTGCATTTAATCTCGCACGCAAAATTTAACCGTACTTTAATAAGCACAAAACGGGCATGATCATGCTAAAAGCTGGCGACGTTATTGATCTTGGTCTAGAATGTTCGACTCCTAAAGAATGCATGCAGACGTTTATTAAAATTCTAAAAAGAACAGAAGAGGCAAAATGTGCTAAATTGCAAGTCATTGTTATAAAACTTGGCCATCAACCTCACACATTGACCCTTATCACATGTTTTAAGTTGCAATATAGTAGCTTAGCAGAAACAGTGACATGGAGATATATAACGTTTAACTTAACACAATTAAAAAGGAAAAACAGCATTATTCTGCTTAATTGCAGGTGAGAGATGAATGATCTTAGAAAACAGTCATAACACAATGACTCCGAACACATGTGTGAGGTTTAAATTGACTACCTGTAGTAGAAACAATTATAAATAGATGTTGCAAGTTTACCTGAAACAATTTTCGGAGCACATAATTTGGCGATATTGCCTTCAATTACTGATTTTGATACATGTTTGTAGTGTACCCGTTGTTGAAAAAGACATCCTGGGTCGATGTTCCAAAGACACGCTTCAGCAGGACAGCGAAGATGCTTACAATAGTTGGAGCTAGGAAGCAGCCCTGTGTGACGCCGCTGTGGACGTCGGAAGCATCTGAGGTCGAGCCGTCATATCACACAGTGCCTTTTAGTTCGTCTTTGAACGACTGGATCACGCTCAGGTGTCTTGGTGGGTAGCCAATCTTCGCCAGGTCGGTTAAGAATCCATGTCTGCTGACAAAGTCGAACACTTTGATCAGGTCTGTGAAGGCCAGGAAGAGGAGCTTGTGTTTTTATCTGCACTTGTCTCGCAGTCGCCAGACAGAGAAGATCATATTTATGTTTGATCTCTCTGAGCGTAACACGCACTTTGACCCTGGCTATCAGCTCTTTCAGCAAGCTTCTGTAGTCTGTTCAGGACGACACGTTCGCTGTCTTGACCCACAACACTCAGGAGGGATATTCTTCTGTAAATGTCGCCCTTGTTCTTGTGCAGGGTGATATTGTTTCATCTCTTATGTCCTGAGGAATCGATCCGTTTTCAAGTACTGACAGAGGAGTTTACGCAGATGTTCCAGGAGCGCACTTTTGTGACTTTTAAGGACGTCTTGTATGCCATCTTTCCCTGAGGATTTTCCTGCGGACGGGCTCTCGATTGCACTCTTTAGTCCTGATACCGTTGGTTTCATGGTCAGTTCCATTATGAGCGGGTGAGTTTCGATTGCAACAATGGCATCATCTGTGACGTGGTTCTGCATGGTATGTTATTCGGAGTTGTGTTCAATTCAACATTCCATCTGCTTTCCCTTGTCGTGGATGATCTCGCCAGTGCAGACTTCAGTAGAGCTGTGATCTTCATCGTGGGAAAAACGGCTTCTTTGATGCCGTCTTTCATTTCCGTAATGTTTCCAGTATCGGCATATAGCTTCGAAAACTGAAGCCAATTAGTCATTTGCGCATGTCCTTGCTAGTGTCTGCACTGCTCTGTTGGCAGATCTTGACGCCTGCAAGTTTCTTTGGCTAGTCGAGGGCTGGTAAGTTCTGTGGCTTTGTCATACGGCTGGAGTGAGTGTGAAGGAATCAGCCTCAAACCAATCGCTTTCCAGAGACTTCCATGTCCGTGTTGCGAAGTGTGTTTAAGATGTGATCGATCCAAAAGCTCTTTGGCGGTGCCATCATTAAGTTCTATGTGGAGCCTCAGACAGTTCTCTATTAACATCCACCACCTTGTCGAGTAGGCGGTCTTGCACACATCAATACGATGGTTGCAATTAGGCCTAGATCGGTGAAACTTCTTAGGCTGAATCTTCATCTTGCGGCAAACTAGCGAACGACCGATGTCACAGTCACCACTGTTAAAGGTGCGGGTAAGGAGGACGCAATTCGAGGCAGATCGCCTGTTAATGATAAGGTCGAGCTGGTACCAGTGATCGAGGGTGTCTTCAAGATGCTTTAGGAGCTGGTTTGGTCTGAAAGAAGGGGTCAATGAGCCTGACGTCTGACGAGCATGGTATGAGCCCGGCTCAATGAGTCGCTGCCCATTCCCATTTATCTTTTCAAAGCCGAATTTTCCCGGAAATGGGGACCACAATTTGTGATCGGCGCCTACTCTGGCATTTATGTCAACCAGGTAATCTGTTTGTGGGTATCCTGTTAATAAGCTAGTCTATATGGCTGTAGAAATCGTTATTGGAATCATTGGTGAATCTGAGTGTTGATGCATAAACAGGGATCAGGTTGACCGGCTCAGCGGTGGCATACAATAGGAATGATAGCAGTATTTCAGTTCCTTGTTAGCATGATTCTATTATCCCCAGCAGAGGATTACGGACAACGAAACCAACGCCATACTCTTTGGTGTCCTCAGACCTATTCCATTACCTTAAGAATGTAAAGTCCTTTACCGTAAGGGTGCCAGAATCTGCAAGTCGAGTCTATTGCAGTGTTCCGATGTGGACCTAAAGTCCCACAGGTTCATTAATAATATCTAATGTTTCGGGCATAACTAATGATCTGAATGTCATTCGATTATCCTGTTCTAACACCTATCCCCCTCTCCGCGAAAAGGGGAAAGGCGAGGCCGATACATCTTTGCACCAGCAGCGTCGCAAGAGTTGCCAAAATGACTTTTAGACAATATCAGACCGCCTTGGGTATTTCGGCTCCGGATTCAAAGTAGGGGTTGACTCTCTTAGCCTTTGATTCACCAATACCATACCTTCAAGGCGTAACCCCGGCGTGGAGACCGAAGTTGTACTCTCTCTTCTCTTCGGTGCTCCCCTAGACTAGTGGTATAGCGGGGGTGCCATCTTTTCCCGTTAAGGTGCATCATATGCCAACTGTCCCTGGGTTGGCTGTTGACACTATAAAGTGTTCATCTGCCCTTTGTCAGCTTTTGTTCTTCGCGCTGGGCGATCCAGATAATCTCCTAAGTAAGGAGTCCGCATTATCGTGACAGAATAGTGGTGCGAGCCATTTAAGTTACCGACCGCCCGATACGGTTCAGGTTCTACTAAGTTACATGGTACTAGAAACAGTTTGACCAACTTGACCATATCACAAGGTGAGCTAAAATGCACGTTAAACATGTACATGTCAAACCTGTGTTAACGTGTCCACTGCTGTCCCTGACGCAGCTTGGTGATCGACGTGTTTTAGGTTCTGCAACAGCGATACTAGTGTGTCGATTGCTCTGTCACTGTCCTGTCTCGTCATGGCCATTGTGGACGTATGTCGTACAGCACGCCCGACATCTCTAGCCTAGAATGTGAGTTACTAGTAGTTGATAACTTATCTGATTCAGATATTTGTTTAATATATATTCACAAATAAATATTCCTGATGTGTTTGGGAATGATGACTGTACAGGGAGTATGCCCTTTCAGTCATGGAATCAGAATATTGTAAACAGATTTGCTCAAATGTATTCTATTTTGAAATGTTACATTCATTTAGTGTTTGTAAAAATACATAGTTACATTCGTTCAGTGTTTGTGAATATCATGGTTGAGTAAAAAGGTTAACTGGTTTCACATGTGGTACGTTTAGTTTTTACTTTCGGAATGCTGTAGAGTTTACACGTGTGTGAAATATCAGACACAAGGTCATACAGTGAATTAATAAATTGATCATAATTATATGGCATTGTCGCCTCACAATACTATTACTTTTGATTCTAAATACATTATTATACATATCGACGTAATATTAAGTTTTTTTTGCTAAGTTATGTTACCTTTGTGCACACATTTTCCTGTTGCGTCAGGTCGTCATTGAAGTACGTTTGGAAGTATTCACAGTTGTATAAGACATTGACTATACCGTTGAAGTCGGTGCTTTCTGCTTGGTTGGCGCCTTTGTACCCATCTTTTGAGATAAAGCACTTAGAAATATGCCATGGTTCAGAACACCATTTAGAGGCATCCGTGTTTATCCATGTAGGCCCTTTAAAGCTGTGTGGATTTTGTTGAGAGCGAAACCGGTGTTGCTTTACTATTTGTTTACACATTTCATTGCATAAATTATTATTTGGACAATTTCGAGGCTTGTGAATTTCATGAAATGCGCATATCCCGCGTATTATTGTACATGTTTTGTTCGTACGGTCACACGGTAAGACATTAGGGGTGTGACATTGATTACAGACATCTCTTTCTAGAACACCGTGCTGTTGCTTGATCTCTCTACGAATATTATCATAACACGTTTGACTTAACTCCTTTACGATGTCAAGCAGGCAGTCACGAGTTATGTTCATACCCATGGCCGCCTTAAACCAGTTCAGGGTTTCAGGGTTACGAATTATGTCCTTGTAGTCCGACATTTTCCTTTACACTTATATTTTTTTCTGCAAAACAACATCAAAATAGCAATAACTGTTGTTAAAGAACTAATTTATTCTATTAAGATCCATGCCTACAAATAAACTATAATAAATTACAGTCGATCGACGGTTTTGAATGAAATAGAAAGTGAGTAGATTCTCAATTTTTTGACATTGAACGCAAATTAACAACAATAATCGATATAACAACTTACCAAATTGATCTTTATGACATTTCCATATATAACACTGCATCACCATAACATGACCTGTTTACAAATTGCCTGTGTTTACATTGGTTACGGAAGTAAAACATATGAATAATAATATCAAGGTGGACAACTGATGAATGTGTAAACTTCGTTCAGCGGTTACCTTACCTTACGTTTGGTTTTATAATATTCTTGCTCAGATTTAAGGCATGGTGTTATAACTCTAACTGCAATTAAGGTAACAGTCTGTTAACTTCAGACCCAAATGATGTTTATTTTGAATCAAGCAAATGCAAATTATTCAAGCATACATGTACACATTTGTTGATAACTAACGCATATATTAAAGGGTTAATAATTCACATTCAGTCACATGAATAGATTGATCCAAAAATTAGCGGCTGTTAGCTGAACTAGTATAGTATTAAGCAAACAGGCCCTATTCTTTGCTGTTGAAATGCTGGCTAAGAAGATTATGTCGGCTTCACTTGAACCTCGGGTAGTGAAATGTATCATTACAAGTGTACTAGTCTTTCTATTTTACACCATGCAGCCTTTAAAGCTAACAGCGCTCTTTAAATTTATGTTTAGGTTTTCATCGATAATTGCATTGTTATCAGCGATCATTTTTTCTATGCTTACACTATACATTCTAAACGATTGGGTTCGATAAAGATCTTAAATGTCCCGGTGGTATTTATTAACACAAAACAATCTTAAATTAATATGTTGTACCTGAAATACTTTAAACAGATATGGCATCATGGCCAAGGCGTTCACTTCAATTTTCAGAGAAGGATGTATTTCAGTACAATACAGTACAATACAGTACAATTCAGTACAATACAGTACAATGCACGGATGATGTGTTTTATATTTACAATAGTTTTCAATGCTTGGGCTTTAAGCTCATTTCAGCACTTAGTGCTCGGAGTGTTATTTGTGCAGACGAAGTCCCCTGCGTCGTCATAAATGATTTAAGACCGTGATATTGGCTAAAACAGATTGCTCTATATGAATGCGTACCCTAGTGAACATAATATTTTTCTGAGTACACGTGAATAAAAATCGACATTCTATATCTCGCTATAATCTACCGAAATTCCAAAACTAACTTTTATGGTTTAAAAGACCATAATCATTCAAAATCAACAAAATTTCGTACAATATTTTGAAAAATAATGTTAACACATCAAAATCAGAGTTCATTATAGCAATAGCCAAACGCGAGATTGGCTTCGGGCAGCTTGTGAGAAATTTGCGTGCTTCCGACGCTGCCGATAAGGTATTCATACCCATCCACAACTAATGTTAGTCTTGCTGATACCCTCAGCGGCCGTATTGGTAAAGTGTTGGTATATTAAGGAAACGTCATTGAAGAATGAACGCAATTTAATACTTGTGTGTAGAACCTTTTACCATTTTATATAAACTGTTTTAATATCTAATTGCATTAATCCTTTAATGACTTTATCGCAGAGTACCCTAAATTTCATGATTTGTCGTCTAAATATGGTAAATCTAATTTTAATAAGGTACAAAAACGTAAAGGGTTGTATTTGGTCTAGTGAGAAGTTATATGTTTTAATCTAACAAACATAATTTGCAGCAATATTATCATTGTTTTTAGAAGTGAAAATAAAAGAACACGTAGCTGGGGTGAAAGGCGACGATGAAAAACCCCAATCCCTGGAAGCCTTAAAACACATCAGTAAGTGGCAATACTTTTGCTCGGGAAAATGGTGTTTTGTGGTGTTAATGTAGTCTGTTTTTCAAACAAGAATTTACGTTCACGTGCATTGTTGTTTACTTGAATGCATTACTCTTAGGTTAAAGTGTTCACACCTATTTATTTGTGTGAGGTTTTCTAAACTTAAACCTGGTTTTAACCCATAATGTTTAGATATTACTGTTCTTATTCGGTTATTCCAGCTTGAGTAAATTCTATATAATATTGTTTTAAAGGGACCTTTTCACGTTTTTGTGAATTGAGAAGTTTAAAAAAGATTGTTTTAGATTCGCAAATGTTTATTGTGTTTATGATATGTGTGAGGAAACAGAAGTATTTAACATTTACCATGCTCTAAAATATCCATTATATGCATCTTTTGACGATTTAAAAAAATGACAATTATAAAGCATTGCTACGCGAAACGATTGTATAATTTGGAGAGTTCTTTGGTTGCCGTTACATATTATGACACTATGAGAATTGCTTATGTAAAGTATAAAATACATCACACATTTTACGAGCACGGATGGCCAAGCGGTCTAAGCGTAAGACTACTCAAGGGGTCAGAGGTTCGAGTCCAGTTTAGGGTTACTTTTTTTCCTTCTTTAATTTTATTGTTGTCTCTTATTGAAGCGTTTTGGATCTTATGTTTACATTAATCAAAGTAAAGGATTTAATGACAAACCTCAATACATGCCAATATCTGTGAAAAGGTCTCTTAAAATGTATTGTGTTGTAGTCAACATGTATTTGGCCACTTGCCTAATGGTACGAATGGTAACAAGATTTTCTCCTCTATTAATGATACGTATTTCATATATTGTTATAATTGTACTTATTTTGTTATCTAGGCGGTTAATGTATATATGCTTACGAATTTACGATGGGTTGAGTAAAACTGATAAATTAATTTATAGCAAATTATTCCTGACGGCGATGGCTGCGGAAACGATTTTGAGTTTATTAAGTTATATTAAACACTTCCTGGTTCAAGCATAGCGGAAATGTTTCGTTTCTAAGATTAATATAACTGTCTTCATAATAACTTAATTATATAGTTTATAATAATACATCAAGTACAGTTTTATGTAACACATACTATGTTACGTCTTGATGTATTTGGATCAAATGATAATAACCTTTACATCATGTGCCAAATTTTATTATTTTGTTTGACTTTTGGAAGACTTATTGCCTTCCGTGTTAATTGTTAACAATAGCATATAGTTTCTAAGCTGGGTGAGCTCCTGTGAATTATTTAATTAATTTTACATATATATATATATATATGTAAGTTAGCAAACAAACGTTTGATGTATGAAATAAATTACGCACTTAGTACAATTTCACAGATTTACAACCGTACAAGTTTAGCACTCAATGTTCAGGGCATTTTTGCCACTTGTTCAAACTCGCTTTGTTTCATATGTTGCCTAGTGTATATTTAATTACCCATTCGGTTAAGGTTCATGTAGAGGCTTCATTTTGAAAAATGTGGGACCCCTAGCATTGAACTCAAATTTGACTAAAGGAAGAGTGCCACATTGAAAATGTATACATATATGCTTTAAAGGATGTTTTTCCTTCAAACTGCTACCAATTTTGTACATCAACGTATCATAACATCCACAAAATCAATCAAAATACAAAGCGATTTTAACACTAAAATAAACATTATTTTCAAAAATCTGAATCATGTTTATTCCACGTATTTCGGCGGAAAATTGTATAACTAGTGAATAATATCGACATTGACGAGGGCAAGTTACGCTTAAATAGTAAAAAAAGTTTACATATCTAGAAATATCAAAACTCGAACACATGTCATTTCATCACCATGGGGGAGGCCATTTTTAAATCAATAAAATAGAAAGAAACATGCTAAAAACTCACTCATCGCCTAATTGACATTCCAAACGGTTGACGATGACAAATGCATTGGATTGTAATCTTTCCGTTGATGTTTGCAAACTGCACGATCAGACCTCATAAACACTCAAAAGAATAACTATGTAAGAAGCATTTCACCAATGTTTACAATCGTTGTCGAATCACACGACATATATTATTGCGCATAAAATAGTACGCTTACAGACTGATAGAAAGATCGATACGTAACTCTGTTCAATACATCACGGTATACTATTCTATAGATAATATATAATAATACATCGCTTTAACAATCTAAAAGTAGAAATAATTCTTTTAAACGGAGTTTTTAATAACGAAAGTGAAAACAACGGAAGTTGGATGGATAGTCTGTGAGATGCACTTCGGCTCCAGAAAAACAATACAAATAAACTAAAAAAGACGTGTGGGGGACAATTTTCAGCTGGATAATATTTGTAATAAGGTAAGTGATGATATCTCTACGTGGTCATTTCTATTATTTAGTGCGATCTCTTGCTGATTAATGTTAAAAGTTGTTTTACTAGTTGCCACCCAACTGTCAAAATAAGTATTGTGTTTTCTCAGGTATGTGTATACACATACCCGTTTTTCTCACCACTGCACGTGGTTTCGACCGATTTGTTTTGCACGTTTTTCTAAGATCACAGCGATGGCCACGCTTTCAATATGGGTAGAAGGAATAAAAAATATAAAATCAATCGTTTGCCAATTTCTTTTTATTCCTTTACAATTTTAAATGCCGTCTGCAATCTATTTCAATTTGAGATGGTTTAAAATTTGCAATTTGGTTGAGAGGTAAATAACACAATTGTTAAGCCTTTGAAATAGAATTGTGACTCTTATTATCCACCATATCTGGATTTTTAAAAAGTAGTTACGTTTTAGTTATTTTTAGAACTTTGTTTAGGATATTTATCCAAAAAAGGCAGTTGAATAAAAACTCATTTGTTGTTTTATGACAATAATTTTCTGTGAAATGTTGCTAACTTGACCTTGTACATGTATATAGCTTTGTATTTATTCCACTTAAGGTAGTGCATATCCTTCCTAACTTTAGATTGAGATTTTGTAAATTAGTGTAAAAATATATTGGTTTTAAACCAAAATATGAATAAAGCACACAAATATTGACTGTCAAAAATGTGTTTATGTTATTCTATCCGTCTTTAGCTTTAAAATGATATATAGTTTGACCATATTGTACCACATTCAATGAAGAAAAACCAAAGCGAAGTTTTAATGAATTTTATCCCCCCATGAACCTTAAACAAAGATATTTGTTTACTAGTCAAGAACGGAAACTTAAGAAATAGCATGCTGTATATCTCCATTGTAATCGGCATATATTTGCTTCAGATTGTGATTTGCTTAAATCATGAAAACAATTCTGCACAAGAAGCTGACGAAGAAATTATGGCCAAATGTACAGAAAACTATTATTTGTCCAGTGTTTAAAATAATTTTGAACCGCTGAAAAACTATTAACTTCAAAAAATCATTCTGCATCACTGTTTATAAATCAGTTTGAATGCTCGTAGAATTATTACTTATTTTTCTTGAATTATACACGTATATTTTCAAATTTGGTTGTGTATTGTCACATTAATGATTTATTTTACATAAACAATTTATCGTAATTTTATGATAATAATTGTAAGCGAATTTCTGAATGATTATGCTTTACCTTAATGCTTTATTAAAAAAGACTGATTCAGCAAAATAACATATACATTAAAATGTTGACTTAAATTTGTAGTGCTTCCAGATTTAGGGTAACTTACGTCAACAAAACACGTTTTGCAAGTTGCCTTTGCATCAGAACCTTCGCGGAACCCGCAATGTTCCCATACTTTTGATTTTAGTTTTGACGGTGCGTCTTTCAGCGTGGTTGAAGAAGCCATTTAACCGGCTAATGTAATGCTCAGCATGTTATTCATTCATTCATTGGACGCCATATTGGCTATTTACCAATCATAAGACGTATTTCAAATGACAAGAACGTTTAAACGACGGATTTGGAAAGTAAGGTTTAAAATGCGGATCAATCGGGATTGCAGTGAATCGAATCGAAATTTGCCGTATTGTTATCGAAATCGAATCGGCAGCGTTGAACCGGTTTTTCGATGCATCGAACTGAATCGTTACAGCTCCATTGCTTTCGCTGAAAAATATAATCCATGAGATAAATTTAATGTTAATATCAATATACACATCGGCCAAAGTATATACAAACACGTGTTTGTATGTTGACATTAAACCTCTGACACGGCGAGGCACTGGCAAGGGATTGCCCACAATCTCTTTCCCTAATGCTATTGTAGGCACCCAGGGGGTGTCTCGAAGTCGAGCGGACCCTTGGTTTGGGACGTGCTAATTAAACATGAACAGCTTTAACGCTTCATTGATTTTATTTCGTGAATGGCATTCCAATACTCCTTTATCATTAATAAATGTCGTAAAATGTATATATGTTGCTAAGTAGACGCGTATATGATGTTCAAAGTTGTTTATGGGGCTAGTTGCATTGGTTTACTAAACTATAAATTCATGTTGAAATTCAAATAAACATACAAGAATATTGTTGCTTCTAAAGAGATGTATTTCAATGTCACTTCTGGTTGCGTTCGACATGCTGAAAGAGGTTTTGCGCATAACGACACTTGTTACTGGCAAGCTAACTGGCCTCGATTGACTGGTTTAAGTGTCTTATTTAGGTATTAAAATGCTGGAACTTAATGCTGCATGGCTGGCAGCAAATCAGATTCCAGAATGCAAAGTCAGATGCTGGAAGTACCGAGGCGGTACTTCGGTTAAACTATTATAAGAACAATAATATTGTGAACAATACTTATTCACTAATTAACATATGCTGCAATATAAATCTGCATTTTTTCATAGATACCAAAAACCTTAAAATAACTACACAAAACATTTTCCATTTATAAAGACTTTAAAGGTTTGAGGTGTCTAAAGCTCTCAATCATTACGACACACAATCTGTAAAATACTTCTGCATATGTGTGACCTTAACGGACTTAAAATGATTCAATTGACATGGAATGCTAACTTATTATAAGGATTCATATGGGGAGACACATATTACAAGTATAATAATTTAAGCTTTGACATATACAAATGTCAATATAAACAATATACCCCTACGTTAGAGATAAAGAATACAAATGGTGGTAATTCAAAATCGTAAGCGCTAGCCTAAGATGCTGGAACAATAAAATTCTCATACTAAACAATGGATGGCTCCATTCAATCAAAGTTGGATCATTATGAAATATATCGAAGAAATGGCTAACTAGAGGAAAGTTGTGCTTAATATACTGTAAGAACTATTCAATTATGACAAAAGCTCTTGTATTATAATCCGGACAGTTCTAAGTTTGGACAGAGTCCACCCTGGCTATCACACTATGTAGTTAGTAATTAAAATACCCCTTCTACCGACATCTAATTTAGTTGGCATTAAAGGCTTGTTCAGCAGTCTTGTATAGATGAGGTACAGTGGTATCAGAAAAGTCCTAAGCAGAAAAATATCACAGCGAAGTACCCGTATTATTGGGGCTCAGTCATAAAGATCTTAAAGTGAAAAGAAATATTGTATTTCACGAGAGTTTTGTAACTGATTAACAGTTTTTGGTCAATTTTGTCGGAGTCAGCACAGGATCTCTTTAAGATATATCTACTTATCTTGAGGACACTTTGATTATGATTGTATCCGTAAATTCGTATTTAAATATGCATGTGACCAAAATTTGGCTCTGATGAAACAAAGATTGTTTACATTCACTATAAAGCCATGTATGCACACCCAAATATTCATAAACCTCGCTTAAGAGTTTTAAGGAGCGCACGATCCATATTTTAATTTCCAATTAATTCTGTAAACAAAGGACCAAACACATTTAACAAATAAACTCTTAAATAATTTGCATATTCCACATAATACCCTATGAGGTCATTATTAATTCTATCAAGCTCGCTTTAATAGTTTTTAAGGGGTCACAACATACAACTCCTTGTGTGAAAGTATAATATGACCGTTCATACGTATGGAAATTTAGACATAAAATTACATAAGAATACCACATATGGATGCGTCTCAAAAAAAAATGCCACGCGACATATATTTTCGCGATGCTATTTATGACCTTGAACAAATAAAAAACACTTTGGCATATGCTAAATCGCATGTAAATACATACCTCAGGAAAAATTATATCAATGACATCATAATGTAGCGAATCGCATTAAATATTCTCGCATTTTTTGTTTTGCTTCGCAACCGTTCCAGAATTAAGTCATTACTCAATTATCTCCCCTGGATACGCATCTTCAGTGGGTATAAGCCGAAGACTGGTTCACTACATATAGTGACAGTCTTTACCAAACACAATTTACGTGAACATAAACCGTCTTAAATATATTGCCGAATCTCAGATTTCTGTCGAATTTATTTGCTTTGATCTTTTCGATATCTTATTGTTATTATTATCCTGACAAATCACAAACGCTTGTTAAAAAAACACATTTGTTTTAAACATTATAGTTGGCATCTCTATTCTTCCAGTATTATCGCGGTATTTCAATAACGACACCCTACTGTTTATTTGTCAGAATTCGTGACGCATTTTCCATTCGCTCTCAGAAAGAAGTTGTACATGTGATCATGAGCAATATTCTGGTAAGTTGTCGTTGTTATCCATTAGAAACACATTTATTCACAAAATTTAAAGATATTCCGATTTAACTTTTTAGTATTTTAGCTTTAATTTTTAACGTATTTACACCTCATCTGCTCGCACTTTACCTAAAACCACAAAATCCGATACCTTTGGATTTTCGTACCATGAGTTTACGTAAAAAATCTTCCAGATTCGAAATCAACAAAAACAATACAGTACTCGTGTACTGTAAATTGATGACAGTGTTTTAGTATTACTTATTTTGTAACTATTATTTGATGTGCAAATAAATGATGTGAAGTGTTTTGTATCTCCACACAATACCACATACCTTTTTATATATGTACTGTGTTATGTGTTATTTGAATGTTAAAAAAAATATGGATGATATAACATGATGCATTCTAATATTTGCATTCAAATTGTAACTATAGAGCTAATTGTATGCAGTTTAGACTGTGATTTAAGAATTGCTACAAAATGGCTTGTTTTTTAGTGGCGACAAAATTTAAACTATTCAACAATAGTTTGCGAAAGAAAATTAGAAACCTGCCAGATACCTGTATTTATAAAATATTTTAATTGCGAAACAAGTATGTTGTTATGCTGTTACACACAATTATACATTGATAATAAATAAGAAGGCAATTAGCGGTGATAACGTTTCCCAACAGTAGAAATCATTCTTCTGATGAAGTCAGTGGTACACAGACGAAAGCTCCAGGTATGGCTTTCAATACGTAGTGTGTGTTATTTGACAGTCTAAAACTTATTGGATTAAAAAAATCCTGTCAAATTTGTCAATCAAAATTGATTTGACACATCACATGATTTTATTATGTTAAATCAGTGTATTGTATGCTAAATGCAACTGCTTTAGCAAGCTGTCAAGTTGATTGAGACATTTGATGAAACAAACTGTTTCCGGGGTAGGACCAGTACTTAGTGTCTATACATGTATGACGTACCATGACGTCGAAAGTCTACAAGACCTACAAGTTGGAAGGAGAAATGTACTTCGACGTACAATTTTCACCGACCCTTGAGTGTTAGCCAATCATAAGACACCTTTCATCTGTTGCTTTTAGAGATATTTGACATTGAACATTATTATTATTGGTATGTATACCAAATGATGCGACTATCGACCACTTACTCATATATATTGTGCGTATTTAGTGACCTGGCGTGGCGGAAGTAACCTCTGACTTATGCAAGTTATGGTTATTACAAAATACGACCAACGGGGAGGTTATTATACATTATTTATCCCGTTAATTTTTGGTAACTGTTTGGTTACCGTTGGGAATTTCCTACACAGTAATGCTGAATAATTTTAATTTTAAAAAGGTAACAATTGAATCTTCTTCAAATGTGTATATAATCTATTCCAGTGCATTAAATACTTGAAACTTCTATGTGTTTTTTTTCCGTTCTGATATTTTTATTCATTTTGTCCTTAATTAAAAAAGAGATTTTAAACATTTATTATGTATAAATCTGAAGGAAAGGCGGCTCAATAGACAAGTGTTTTGATTGGCTGTTCAGAAAATGTGTACGTCGAAGTACAAACATGTATGTCGAAGTACAAATTGTACTTTGACGTACAAACATATACTTTGAAGTATATTTTATATTTGTATGTCGACGTACAATTGTTGTACTTCGACGTTCGTTTCTCTTTTTACCTAGTAGGTCTTCTTGACTTTCAACCCAAATGGTACGCCATAGTATGTCTTTATGGTTATCTAAAGAATGCTCCCACTTAAGGGATCAATACAGAGACTAAGCCAGTTAGCAGACACCCCATCCATTATACCACAGCCACCGAACCAGCTTTAAATTCCTGTGTCTAGAAAACAAAAAAATTATAAGATGCTAGATCTTTAAGCTAGGAACATGTAACTCGTTTTAAGATTGATTTTTTAAGATGCATTACTTAATTATTGCAACAATTATAATATTTTGAACACGATCATGTCCATATATTTATTAAAAATACATGATAAATTTATTAAAACTGAGTAAAAATACATGGTTATCAAAAAATATTAAAAACTTTTGCCCGTAAATTAGGTAGCACCTATAATCATATTATGTTAGTGGATTGTAACCAAATATTAAGGCAGGCGAGTAACTGCCCTTGTACTTAAGTTTGTCATGGTTTATATCACATGAATCTGCCGATACCTGGTGGATATTTTAAGCCATATTTTATCACGGATAGTGTATATTGATAGGAGATGAATCGAGTATTTGACCCTAACTGTAGTAAATTCAATCTTATGCGAAAACTATTCATCCGATTTTATTGGTTTATACGTTATCTTTCTGCTTATTAATTCCTCTTTCAAAAAATATAACTTTTACTTTTAGTATATTCCCGTTGTTAGTAATGGATTTATAAGCGAGTTAAACACAAGAAATACACATTTTATGTTTTACCACCGCGCATTTTACCGTGTTTTGGCTATCGATCTTTTACAATAAGCGTACAGCGAAGCGCCGAGGTTATACATTTTGATGTACACACGTCTTTTGTTAATTATACTTTTTATAGTTTCATTTCTCGGCCAATTTTGACAAATTATATATCATTACATTAGAAAGCTTATGTTACGTAGTAAACAGATATAAGGTAAATAACCTTTCATATAATTTTACATAATTACCTTTTTGATAATAAACAACAAACAATGAATGTTTTGACACCCATTTTATTTCAAGTATGCATGCAAAGCCAAATAATATCGAGAGGGTCCGCTATATACGCTGTTTCATCATAAATTTAACACCCTTTCTGTGTTATAAACAAGAGCTGAAATCGTTAATTTATTAAGATTCATTTATAATAAGCTTTATTGATATGTCTCAAGAACAAAATATTTCAATATATTCCAAAATATAATAATCATGGCAAAGGAAATTCAATGGCCGGTATCTACACAAAAGCATAATCGCCAAGACCTTAGCCCCCGTTCGGTTCGTTAGGACCGCACGGTACTTTCTTCCACCTTCATTCCTTACTTGCTTTCATTTTTAAACCATTTTTTTTCTATCATATACAGAATTCTATTCTCCTAAGCAAGATGTTATTTTTAAAACTGAACTCCAAATATAAACACTACAAATCGGTATAAAGTACGAACATGTCAACCGTACATCTAGATTCTAAAACTCAAAAACGGTATGATATTTGCAAAAGTTAAAGTTATAACTCGCCGGGCTGCCGAAATCAGAATGAAAACTTAATATATATTTATATATTTAAAAACTACGTTACGTAAGCTTTCTAATGATATATAATTTGTCAAAATCGGCCTAGAAATGAAACTATAATTTAACAAAATACATGAGTGGGTACATCAAATGTATAACCTCGGCGCTTCGATAAAAGATCGATAGTTACGAAACGGTCACGTGACTTAGACACAACAAGATATTTGGCGTAACGGTCCCGTTTCTTATCCGTGTAATCTAGAGTCCGTGATTTTATATACTTTTTGCCTTACAGTTACCACCGTAACAGGTATTGTGTTTGTTACGCTATTTTATGTTGATTGAATTTAATTTTATAGACAAACTTTAGACTTATTTTTTAATTTAAATTTGGTTTAATCAGGAAGAACTCTGAGCTGCATGTATGTACCCATAAAAGCTCAGACTCAGAGCATTCAAGAAGAACTACCTCAAATGTAAACATTGATTTCTATGATTTAAGAACTTAATGAAATTGGTAATCTACCAAAGTCAACGCATTTTCATTTCATCTTAATATCCTTTTTGTGGTATTTAACATTTAAAAAGTATTAAACTTGATCATTTTGTGGGAATATAAATAGAAAATAGCATGACATCATAACAATTATATATTGGTGTATTGGCAAAAGTTAAAATTATCAATGATTTTCATTGTTTTTAATCACAGATATTTTTTCTGTTCACCAGAGTTATACATAAAATAACACACAATTACAGATATTCATCACCAGATCGATCAAAATGAGGATTCTGATGGTGGTTAGCCTCTGCCTCAAAGTGATTAATAACCTTGTAGCTGGGGTGCAGATTCATGTGCGCACATCTGAGGCTGTTGGACCTCTGAGGCATTTCTGGCAATCAACAGGATTCTGGTAATATCATGAGCCTTGTTCTGGGAAAACTGGGCTTAATGCATGTAGGTAAGGTGTTTTCCTAGATAAGCCTCTGCAATCTACACAGGCTAATTGGGGACGACACTTTCCGCTGTTATATATTTTTTCATTTAAAGGAAGTCACTTCAAAGCTTAAATCTAGTTTAGGCTTGAATTAGTGTCCTAGATTAGCCTGTGTGCACAGCACAGGCTAATCTGCGACCCTACACTTATGTTATAAGCCCAGTTTCGTTTGAACATGGCATTTATAAGGAAATGATTTTTATGTCCCCCACCACTTTAGTGGGGGACATATTGTTTTTGCCCTGTCTGTTGGTTTGTTGGTTGGTTGATTGGTTTGTGTGTTTGTTTGCCCAAACTTTAACATTTGCCATAACTTTTGCAATATTGAAGATAGCAACTTCATATTTGGCATGCATGTGTATCTCATGGAGCTGCACTTTTTGAGTGGTAAAGTGTCAAGGTCAAGGTCATTCTTCAAGGTCAAAGTTCAAATATATGGGTCAATATTGCTCATTTAATGTACACTTTTGCAATTTTGAAGATAGCAACTTGATATTTGGCATGCATGTGTATCTCATGGAGCTGCACATTTTGAGTGGTGAAAGGTCAAGGTCATCCTTCAAGGTCATAGGTCAAATATATGGGGACATAGTGTTTCACAAACACATCACTTGTTCATACAATTTTTTTATAGAAACATAACAGTACCAGGGCCCTCAATCTATTAAATCTGCCGCCGAAATTCGGCGCCAGTCCCCCACCTGAAAAGTATACTTTTTTCCCCTTTTTTGGGGAAAATTCCCCCTAAAAAAAAAATTTTTTTTTTTGTTTTTGTTTTTTTTAATAGAAAAATGTGTCTCACGATTATTATATCTCAATTCTATTTCAATTTAATCTTTGCAAACAAACTAAATTATGAAAAATGCAATGAATATAGCGCAAACATGTACAAATGTAATAATGAGAGAGAAGGTAAAAGAATCCTCCAAAAAGGGAAATGCCCCGAAAATTCCCCCTCCTAAGGGCTGCGGACCCCTTCCCCCAAAGTAGTGTGAGGGCACTGAGTACAGTACAGTTAGAATATTATGTTCTAAAGTTTAAACAATACACATTGTGGATTCTACTTATAACAGTTAGGAATTTCCTTAGTAGATGTCATCTTCAAAATTTGCACTGACACTTTGCACACATGCATTCAGCCCAATTTTCCTAGAACGAGGCTTTTATAAGGAAATGATTTTCATACCAAATTTTTATACAAACATTACACTACAGTTACACTACAGTACAGTAAGAATATATGTTCTAAAGTTTAAGCAATACACATTTTGGATTGTACATATAACAGTAGAGATTTTCCTTTAATAGTAGATATCATCTTCAATATTTGCACTGACAGTTTGAGTTTTGTGTCAATTCTAAGAGAAATTGCCTCAAGAATAACAAAAATACTGTACAAATATCATAACTATTTGGCTGGCATATTTTGAATCATAACATAAAATGTATGGATTACTCTTAATAAAAATACAATTACAGTCCACTCTCGTTATCTCGACATCGGATATCTCGATATTCTCGATATGTCGAAGTAAGCTCAATGTCCCAACTTTTTTCCTTCTTTATCTATATAAATAAACATCGCATATCTCGATTTTCATTATGCCGAATAATTCGATATCTCGATATAAAATTTTGTCCCGAGTCCCGATTTTACATGTATTTACTGTGGTTTATCTCGAAGTGCGAATAACTGTTCCAGTGTCGGCAAAAGGTGGGAATTTTTTTCTTTGATACTTCACCGTCCCGCTTCTCCCGGCTGCTCCCGATACTGTGCGGTAGGAAATTGATCCGTTAATTGCATCAATGATCATACGTGTGTAATGTCGTTAGCCATTAACACTTGAGTAAGGCCTGTCACTTTAACTGTCACATTAACATCAATTAACTGCAATTAATACACAGCCTGCCGAAAGGACAAAAGATTAATTGTTTTTTACAAACAACATTCCAAAATGCATGGAGTTATATTTTTGCGTATATAAACCGTCGCAAATTCGTCTTGATTGGATGTCAATTGCATCATAATTTTAAATAGCTACATTAACGGATGTTTACTCGACAGTATAGAAATATTATAACCGCATGTGTTCATGCAATTCTGTAATACTTAAAACGTCATTTTAAGCATTTAAATAGCAAAATTAATCGTGCCTCGTAAAAACGCGTAATATCAGGTAAAGATTATTATGCCACGCGGTGACGGCTTTAGTTAGACCACAGCATGTATTTAGATGTTAAAAACGAGGGTAAATTTTCGTCTTATTTTTTCTTTGAAAACGCCTAATCAGATATCTCGAACTCTCGTTATCTCAATATTTATGCCCCCCTTCGAAGAAGAGCGGGTATATTGCTTTGCTCATGTCGGTCGGTCTGTCGGTCGGTCTGTCGGTCGGTCCGTCCACCAGGTGGTTGTCAGACGATAACTCAAGAACGCTTGGGCCTAGGATCATGAAACTTCATAGGTACATTGATCATGACTCGCAGATGACCCCTATTGATTTTGAGGTCACTAGGTCAAAGGTCAAGTCACGGTGACCAGAAATAGTAAAATGGTTTTTTAATGATAACTCAAGAACGCATACGCCTAGGATCATGAAACTTCATGGGTAGATTGATCATGACTTGCAGATGACCCCTATTGATTTTGAGGTCACTAGGTCAAAGGTCAAGGTCACGGTGACCCGAAATAGTAAAATGGTTTCCGGATGATAACTCAAGAACGCATACGCCTAGGATCATGAAACTTCATGGGTAGGTTGATCATGACTCGCAGATAACCCCTATTGATTTTGAGGTCACTAGGTCAAAGGTCAAGGTCACGGTGACCCGAAATAGTAAAATGGTTTTCGGATGATAACTCAAGAACGCATACGCCTAGGATCATGAAACTTCATAGGTAGATTGATCATGACTTGCAGATTACCCCTAATGATTTTGAGGTCACAAGGTCAAAGGTCAAGGTCACGGTGACCCGAAATAGTAAAATGATTTTCGGATGATAACTCAAGAACGCTTTTGCCTAGGATCATGACACTTCATAGGTACATTGATCGTGACCCGCAGATGACCCTTATTGATTTTCAGGTCACTAGGTCAAAGGTCAAGGTCACAGTGACAAAAATCGTATTCACACAATGGCTGCCACTACAACGGACAGCCCATATGGGGGGCATGCATGTTTTACAAACAGCCCTTGTTTTTCTTGTTCCTGCCGACTTCGAGATAACGAGAGTGGACTGTATTTGGAAACACAGTTTAAGTGTGATAATGTATGAGTCGCTCTGTGTTGGTTGGTCTATTTATGCTCTATCAGAAATCGCATCAATATATGTACAATGTTATAAGTTTATGGAGCAAAATACTTCTTCATTTGTCAAGCAATTAAATTTCAACTTCAAATATCATTAATATTTGTTCACCATGTGGTGTACATGTGAAAGACTTTATTTGCATGTGCATTGATGCACTTATTGTTAAGTTGTATGTCCAGCCAGAAGCATTGCTTCCATGTAAAATGTTATACATTTGTGGAGCAAATTTTTTCTATAAATTTCAAGTGATTAAATTTAAATTAAAATATGTGACAACCATGAAGTCAACATGTGCAGGGCACAGTGAAGTCTTCATGCACAGTGATAAACATATTCATGCATAATGTGCTTTTGAACTTCCCCAAGGACATGACTTCCATTCCTGTGACAAAGTTGTGTGGGGGTATTAGTCAATTGTATATCCGTACTCTAGTTTTATTTTGAAACATGCTATAGAAGTCACTCTATTTCATGGGGCTTATTGCATAATAAGCAGCATATGCATAAAGTATCCTCCCGAATTAGCCCGTGCAGACTTCACAGGCCAATCAGGGACGACACTTTCTGCCTTGAATGATTTTTCACAAAGAAGACACTTCTTCTAAACAAAAATACCCATAAAAGCAGAAAGTAATGTCCCTGATTATCCTGTGAAGACTTCACAGGCTTATATGGGACGATACTTTGCACATGTGCTTAAAGCCCCTTTCTTCCAGATCGAAGCTTAATCGTCTATTTCAGCCCGCCACTTCCTCACATGGATGCAGCTGCGTTTGATCTGAGCCATGACATGCAGTACAACATCGCCATGATTGGATCCATGCCCAGGTCCGGTATAGAGCAGGTCCGCATACACTGGCTTCTGGACCTGATCACAGTGACCAGGTAATGCAGTATAATATTGCCATGATTGGAGCCTAACCTAGGTCCGGTATAGAGCAGGTCCGCATACACTGGCTTCTGGACCTGATCACAGTGACAAGGTAATGCAAGGATGGATATTAATCAATCGGCTCATAACATTTGTGATTGGTCCTTTGATATGTTCTCTATACAAGAAGTACTGAAAGAACAAGCGGGTTTCACAATGTTTGTTAGATTGAATAGAATGTTAGCTTCGTACTTTACAATGTAACACTAATCATGTCATAGCATATTAACCCTTTACCAGTTAAATAAGTATTTTGACGCATTTGTAGTACCTCAGAAAGTAAGATAAAATCAAAGACCTTTCTTACTAGATTCAAATTTTAAAGGATTTCAGTTCCAACCCTTAAATATTGATGAGCAGCAAAAGGCATAAAACCTGAACATACTTCAAATTACTCTTTGGCTGTTCTGGTTGTATGCTGTTTGAACATAGCCATTTTCACTTTGTTTCTGAGTGGTAAAGGGTTAATAGTATGTATACATCAAAGAACATCTCCCTCTTTAGTCTGCCCTCATTCAAGCCCCCTGTGACTTTTACATGTCTATGTATACATCAAAGAACATCTCTCTCTTCAGTCTGCCCCCATTCAAGCCCCCTGTGACTTTCACATGTCTATGTATACATCAAACAACATATGTCTCTTCAGCCTGCCCCCATTCAAGCCCCCTATGACTTTCACATGACTATGTATACATCAAAGAACATCTCTCTCTTCAGTCTGCCCCCATTCAAGCCCCCTGTGACTTTCACATGTCTATGTATACATCAAACAACATATATCTCTTCAGCCTGCCCCCATTCAAGACCCCTATGACTTTCACATGACTATGTATACATCAAAGAACATCGCCCTCTTCAGCCTGCCCCCATTCAAGCCCCCCCCCCCCTATGACTTTCACATGACTATGTATACATCAAAGATCATATATCTCTTCAGCCTGCCCCTATTCAAGCCCCCTATGACTTTCACATGACTATGTATACATCAAAGAACATCTGCCTCTTCAGCCTGCCCCCATTCAAGCCCCCCCCCCCCTGTGACTTTCACATGACTATGTATACATCAAAGAACATCTCCCTCTTCAGCCTGCCCCCATTCAAGCCCCCCCCCCCCCTGTGACTTTCACATGACTATGTATACATCAAAGAACATCTCCCTCTTCAGCCTGCCCCCATTCAAGCCTCCTTTGACTTTCACATGACTATGTATATGCCAAAGAACATCTCCCTCTTCAGCCTGCCCCCATTCAAGCCCCCTATGACTTTCACATGACTATGTATACGCAAAAGAATATCTCTCTCTTCAGCCTGCCCCCATTCAAGCCCCCCCCCCTGTGACTTTCACATGATTATGTATAAGCCAAAGAACATCTCTCTCTTCAGCCTGCCCCCATTCAAACCCCCTGCGACTTTCACATGACTATGTATACGCCAAAGAATATCTGTCTCTTCAGCCTGCCCCCATTTAAGCGCCCTGTGACTTTCACATTACTATGTATACATCAAAGAACATCTTTCTCTTTAGCCTGCCTCCATTCAAGCCCCCCATTTACAACTTCACCAGCCTGGACTCCCTGATAGATCTCCTGTATGCCAATGGGATGAGGCCCGGGTTTGAGCTCATGGGTAACCCGTCGGGTCTGTTCAAGGACTTTGAGGACAAGACCTCCTTGATGATGTGGAAGGATCTTGTCACCCAGACAGCTCAGAGATATATCGGTATATGTTAATTTGTAATGTACTATATCGACTTGTTATAATTGTTGCTAATAAAAAAATATAATGACATACAGACAGACTGTGTGTTTGTCTATTATGTGAAGATGGAATATGACATCAATCTTGGTATAAACTGTGTTTTTTTCAACAATTCATTATATGAGGTTCAATGTTTTGTATTTATTAATTTTTACAAAGTAAAATGGAGACTTGAATATGTTATTGCATCATTTAAATTGTTTTTTGTTACTTGATGTTTGATTGGATATTTTTTAAATCCTCAATAAGTAATACTGTGTCCATATGTGCATGAATATAGTTTAAAAATACAGTTAAAATATTAAAAAGTACAATCACTGTTAATAAAAAAGTAATTGAAGGGCTTATTTATACTAAAAGTATTGACAGGATGTTACAGAAATACATTCAGAACATGAAATTAAAGTATTATTTGAGAAAAATGCCAAAATGATGCCCATTCCAAGTTTGATGGTTTATTCCTAATTTATATAAAACAGTGTTCATTTAAAGATTTGTTTGATTTGTTAATTTAATTTTTGGCTGTTTTCAACCATATATAAGTCATATCACAGTGGTATGTTAGCCTGTTCACTCTTTGCCTGGGTTAACAGGTTTACCAGTACAAAGTGCACATACTAATGTCAACATCTGACAACTGAAGCATTTAACCGTCATTGATACCAAATCCAAGCAAATTTTACTGCTGTTTCCATGGTTACAGATCAGTATGGTGTTGGCTGGGTGTCCCAGTGGAACTTTGAGTCGTGGAATGAACCAGACTGCCGCGACTTTGACAATGTTAACATGACTGTTCAAGGTTTGAATTACACTAAAGTATTTTAAAAGTATGAACAAATACAAGCCTATGTTTAGAAGCATTAATTACCTATTCAGCCATATGCCTTTTACCTTAACATTGAAGTGTTATTGCCAAAAGAGCAATAGGTAAGATGAATAAAATAATTTTCTTCCAAAAAACAATAATTCAGCTGTGAAGGCATTAAACTATGATGACTATAATAGCCGGGGTGGTCTGATAGCAAAGCATAAGAACTTCTCGGTTTGTATTGGATGATAAGCACTAACAACACAATTATTATTTCAATTTGTGACAGATGTTTTCAGACTTGGCTCAATATCAAATACAAGGAAACAATAATGTCTCTCTTTTATTGTTGATATTACCAAATTGAAGTAAATAAATTTAAAATGTTACATATGTCAAAATGCATTACATTTTCAGTGTATTCTTTTCAAATTGGTAATATAAAGTTTTATACTATGAACATGTTATTCACTGCAATTTGTTTTGATCCCTATTACCATTTATCTCATACACGTGAGTGCAGCCAATGGTAATGTAATCAACATTAAAAATCCTGGAAACTGTTTCAATGACACTGGTGACTTGAGCAACTTAAAATTGTGGGTTTCAAACCATCCATGCAACTGATTTTGAAGCATAAATATCTACAGCGTTTTATTTAAATGGTGTACCGCAAAAAAATATTTGCAGAACATAGTAAGGCATTGTTAAAGTTGTCTATCATTTGTGTATTTGTAAATGAATACGTAAATTATATCCCATTAATATACAACATTATTGAAATATCAGTAAATCAGATAAACTAGAGTGTATTTCAAAGTTTATGAAAACAGTAAACCAGCTCTTTATAATGACTTCATTTTCTTTATTTAGAAGACAACACTTTTTTTTCATGTTTGTTTTTTGTTTGTTTTTTGTTTGCTTTTAAAATAATGACAAAAATGTGGAAATGATGGGATAAATAAATTGCATGGTATGTGTCGATTATGGATATGTTTAATTCCTCAACAACAAACACTCGACCATACGCCAAGGCTTGTGGTTCAGGTTCATCGCATCAATATATTACATGAATAAAATAACAACACATGTGATACAATAAATTGGAGTGTATCTCAATCCTGTTTAAAACAGCAAACATCTTCAACACAAAAAGCCTTTACCATAGGTCACGACTTGTGGTTCAGGTTTTCTAAGCCTCTCAAAATAAAATGAATTCAACTCTAACCAAAAACCTACATGTATTTTCTATTTCGTACCCCCAGGGTTCCTTAATTACTACGACGCTTGCTCTGAGGGTCTGAAAGCCGCCTCCTTGGACCTGAAGTTGGGTGGCCCCGGTGACGGTTGCCATGGTACCCTGTACTCAGATGCCCTTCTACAACATATTGTGAACGGAACAAACTACTTCACAGGGGAGACAGGCATTCGGCTTGATTTCTTGTCATACCATAAGAAGGTCTAACCCTTCACTACTCATATACCGTTTTGACAAATTTGTTTTCTGTTAGCAAAAACTAATTATATAAGAGACTTTTCTTAATAGATTAAAGTTTTGAAGGCTTCATTTCTAACCCTAAGATACTGATGAGCAGCAAACAGCTTAAAAACTGAACAGCCTGCGAGTAACATGCAGAAACCTGAACAGGCAGCGAGTTACTAACAGTCTGTTCTTGTTTTATGCCGGTTGCATATAGCCATTTTCACTTCGGGTCTTAATGGGGAAGGTCTAACATTTGATATTCAACATTTTAATGAATGTAGGATAAACCATTGTATCTTATATACAAAATGACAAGCAGATACATCAATATCACATTCAGCGGTATAATGTGAAATTGATATCATGTTGAAAATTTGGATATATATATATATATATATATATATATATATATATATATATATATATATATATATATATATATATATATATAACATGTGTAACAATCGGTTTCCGTTAGATATGTCAATGAGTGATGGGTATCAAGGCCCTGTTTGGGGCGCATCTTTCTTCGACCGCAGAGCTCTTGTTATTATTAAAGCGCCATAAATAATGATATACCAGTAAATAACAGGCAATATCACTTTTCCCATATAGGCCTTTGTTTATAGGCCATAATTTTAAAAAATGCCTCAAATTTGTACACTTCTGTTCCGAATAAAGTGATTTTATAGTATTTGCTTTCTGTTTGCTAGGGTGATGGTTCATCATATAAGATTCTAGAAGATGAGATAAGTCTCATGGATTCAATCTCCAATAGATTCCCGACATTGGCAGACAAACCATTCTTTAATGAGTATGGACTATTTTTGTGACTCCTCTTTCAACAAAGCTTATATGAATGGCTTTGGGGGAATACAGGGCCTAATGCACATCCAAAAAGATTCAGTCTTAGATAAGCCTGTGCAGTCTGCACATGCTAATCATGTACAACACTATTTGCTTATATGGAATTTATTGTTTAATAACGGATGTGTCCTCTAAATAAAAATCAGTTTAGGTACAAATTGTTGTCCCTGACTAGCCTGTGCAGACTGCATAGGATAATATTTAATGACATTTTATTCACATGTATAAGCCAAGTTTTCTCAAAACGCAGCTTTATTACTTAGCACCTGTCGTGAGGCCGGTCAGTCTAATGGTCAGCTGTATGATGGCTTGTTAAATGGACTACTTCATGTGAATATGATTGTGATAATATATAGAGAACTCGTTGAGGTATAATCATACCAATCAGTATAATGGATCATTTGTGTGTTTAGGAAGATAAATATTGATTTTGAGGTCAACATGTGAGTCATAGATCAACATCATAACGGATGATTACATGAAACTTATGTTTGCATGATATCTCAAGAACACTTGTACCTGTGATAATGCAATTTGATATTTGAACTTTGGAGCTAAGGAAGAACTGATTGATTAAGAGGTCAACAGGTCAAAGTCTATGGTCATAGTAGCTTTAAATATGTTGCTTCTTTTGCACTATACATAGAGAAGGCTTTTATGTGAAATCATCTGAATAATTATGCTGGTCTGGGTGGTGGTACCCATTTAAAACTGAAGTGTTTTTTAGTGAGGCTGATCCCTTGGTGGGGTGGTCACAAGATGAAGAATGGCGGGCTGATTCTACATATGCTGCCATTGTTGCCAAGGTAACAATCTGTTTAACATTTAAGGAAATGCCTTATACTGGTATTTAGTTTTGCAGGCTTGTAGTGGGTGTTAATGAATCAACAAAGTGGTATGATGTAAATGATATTTTAACATTATATGAACTCGACAAAACATGGTTTGATCTCCAATAAAGACTTCAAATAGTTGTTATTAATATTATTTTTTTTATTATTTTAGTGTATCATAAAAATTTTTGGCTGTATATGTTTAATTAAATTTTCATTCTTTGCGCCTCTGAACATAAACATGTTTTTTGCAAAAATATTTCTAAATCATAAACAATTATACATATTGTTTTCATTGACATACAGTACAGCTCACGCAAAACCAACAAAATCCGCGGCTATGCCGCGGACACACTCTTTTGTTTTCGAAATTACTCCGCACCCACAACGAGTATTCCCTCGGCATCATGCCGAGGCACTCCGCGATATTTCGCGGAGTTACGCCGCGTCTGTTCCTGCCTCGGCATCTATCTGCGGCATCACGCCGCGTCTTTACACGCGGCGATTCGCCGAAAAAAATACATATGTTTATTTCTGCGTGATTGTGTAAACCTTTGGTCAGCTTCTCTGCATACGGAACTTGATACATAATGATTTTGTAGGTCATTATAACCATATCAATGAACCTTACACAGTTTAATCCCGAACAAGATCTCGGAAACAAGATTTGCTTTAAACATCGAAAATAACATATTGAGTATCATAAGATTTGCGAAAATACATATGAGAACCAAACAACTATACACATAGAAAACAAATAAAAATAATGTTGACAATTTAAATAAAAACTTATATTCGTTTATATTTAAAAATGATAACTTTCACTTCGTCCCGATTTTCAGAAATGGCCATGTACATGTTGCATCTAAATATAAATTTAATAAACGAAATTATCGGGCAATAAATTGAACCATTAAACTCGGCATAAGTGTGACTTCCAAAATAATATTGCGACGCAAAACAGTATCATTATTGTGACAATTCAATACACTTGTAAATCTGCTGTTCTCTTAGAAATTGCGCGAAAATAAAGATGACTTGTGTAATATCACGTTATCTGCCTGGAAAGCGTGAGCATTTTCATTGTAATTTTAATAAATCTGTGCAAATAATACGAGGAAATAACAAGTTATACAAGCGTATGCGAATGCAAAAGGGAATGCAGTGAGGACCCCGCCTTAAAATATCGAATTCTATACTGAAACATTAGGCGGTTAATCTTTTGATTTGTCGGCATTTTTTTATACTGAAACATTAGGCGGTTAATCTTTTGATTTGTCGGCATTTTGTTTCATTTCAGACTCCATGCAGTTTTCAGATCATAATCTCAGTGCTTTATTACCCGAACTCGTTAGTTTCTGGACACGTGTGCTACTGAAAATAACCACCGGTTATGGCCCAAACGAGCACAAAGTGTCTAGTCTCCCGTGTGTTTTATCCCTAAATGTTAGGTAAGCACGTGCACTATTAATTATTATGTTGGTCAGTACAAAAGGCCTTCTGAAAACCGCCGACTGCGTCTTTGTTTTATTGCGCAATCAAGCACCGATAAACCAATATCCCGTGTATTACAAAAACACACACTTTAGAAATGCACGTGTCGTCTGTCAAAACCATAATTTATCAGTAAACATATAGAAGTAATTCTCGTATATGATCTCGGAAACGGGACTTGCTTTAAACATTTACCATTACGATATTTTTTTCATATAATTTGCTTAAAACAAATGAGAACCAATCAAACATACACAGACAAAACAAAATATAAATAATCATGACAAATTAAATGGAAACAAGAAATATCTTTAAAAAAGATATACGGCGTAAATAGTTTAATGAATGAGATCAAGTATAGCGAATGTCTTTTTCTGTGCAGTTCTTAGCTGCATCACACGCAGTACGGGATGTTACTGGGAGTTTTCGCGGCTTATTTAAGAAATAATTCGTGTACGTTATAGTTTGTTGTCGAATAACCCACGGCCGTAAGTTTAGATGCGTAGGGATTAAATCACTAGTGCGAAGCACGAGTGATTTGAAACCACGCATCTAAACTTCCGGCCGTGGGTTATTCGACCACAAACTATAACGTACACGAATTATTTCGATTCTAACACGATTTTTACTAAAGATTTATAGAATGTATCTTATTTTTCTTGCATACTATTTTATGTGAAGCTCCGCCCATAAAAATAGCTTTCGGCTGTTCTGTCGATCAGATCTCCGCCCTCAATAACAGCCAAACTGGATGGAAAAAAACCCATTTCATTTCTCACGTTTGGTTAACTAAGAACAACAACTTGCGTAAACTAATATGTTTTCATTGTACTCTTTAAATTAACGCAAGAGTGTTGAATCTACAAGACAACAACTCCGATTCGAACTTCAGCCATTTCAGTATCGAAGCAGCAGACGAACACCGTGGGAAATTGGGTCAAGTTTACGCATTTCTGTTCATAGCGTAGTATTTTGTCACGTGACTTTCATTCATAAAATACCGGATTATTACGCTGGTGGAAAATGTATCGGCATGTTTTGTTTAGCTACAGCGCGTGCTTTCGGTGTATAAGCTCCGCCCATAAGTTATTGCAGAATAACCCACGCTTGATTTCCTTCTTTGTCTATAGAAAACAAGTCACGTGCCGTGTTAGAATTTACATTATAACATATTGCTGGTCATAAACCTATAGATACAAAACAGAAAACCAAAAGAAGAATGGAAGTGAAATTTAAACATATGAGTCAACCGGCCACACGAGAAGTATCCGTATTTATAGGCACGTTCTTCGAACAAACCTGTTTTAGTGGTTTGTCGGGCATTGCTATTTGATTCGATTATTAACAGTATCAATTATCATCGTGCTAATGCTTAAAGTGATATTATGGGCATTTTGCACTGTTGAATTGAGCTGAAAAGAATTAACAGGTCAAAATAGTTAGTTAAAATGTGGTTACTGATTAATTATCTGCAACTCACCTTGCTACCAGTTGTTTATAAAAATATATTTTATATTCGATATTCTTACGTGACCCACCCAGTCCTGTAAGCTGAAATGATCCGTAAAACAATTTCGTGTCTTTGTGTCGTATGAACAAATCTGCACTAAAACTAAATTTAGGTTCAACTCGTAAACGCATGATCAGTTGTCAAACGAAAGTACGGTTGATATTCAAATGCATTATTTTTCTCTTTCTGGTATATTGTTTTAGTATGATGATGCTGCATTAATTAATATAAGTGTATATGAAGTAGAAACATCAAAAATAATCAACGGTTGCGATAGACACCTATAAACTGTTACATGCTCATAATATCACTTTAGTACATTAGGCAATATGGACGAATAATTATTGTTTAATTATCAACAATAATATTTATCATTGTATTGTTGAAAACACATTAAGAATCTATTATTTACATACCATAATTATATTGCTGAATATCTTCATTTAACATATTTCTGGTCTAAAGAAAATTCCAGGTCACCTAGTTCACGGATAGCGTCTTTATTATATAACGATTATTTTACTGGCCGCCAACTCCGGTGATGACCTGTATATAAACTCTGAATGACCGCAATTTGACCCGATATACCTCGCGGGTTGAAATGCAATGCTTTAAAGTGAGGCCTCGCTTCCATTGCTCTTTATACTTTTACATGTTAACATGTTGACAGGAATAAGGAAGTAAGAACTAAATATGAGAACATAGCCTTTTAAGTATAAAGGCTCTTGCGCTGGTAATACTCTGAAAATAAAAGGTGTACGCACAAACTGTATTGATGTCGAGAATTGAGTGTAAAACTGTTCTATCTATTAAGCCTTTTCATTCGAGATAAAATTGTTTCATACAGTAAAACAGTGTTACAAAGACGCGGATATGTTTCCAATGTTCTGGTGGTATACTCAAATCAGCCAATGGAATAAATGAAGTGTATTCACTCGTACCTAGCCGCGGGAAATTTTATTGGAATTTTATTGGACACTTACAAAGGTCAGGCTAAGGTGAAAAGCTGGCTTAAGACAGCTTACGCCGAAAAAAACGTTGGTTTATTTTCGAAAAATCGCTTTTCCTTTCTCCCAATTTTCAGGAAATGACTTATACATGTTGCATAAAATCTAAATATAGATGACGCTGTTTATTGGTCGTTGTAAAACAATATTAACTTTACACGGCACTTTGTGTGCAATCAGATACAATACAGTAATTGTTGCAATATTGAACGAACTAAAATATGAAAATGATACAGCGTTTTTTTACTTTTATTTTAATCAGAAAAAATGTCAAAATCATTTGCGAGATACCCCTATACTCAAATGGAAATTCACTACGAAGTTTTACAATGTTGTCTGCGCTACGTAGTTTTGTGTATCAATAAATTCACCCACGCTTTTTGTTTTAGACAAACACTGGACACGAAAATATCATGGGCATATACATGTATTTATTTGTGTTACCCTTGTCCCGATTGGACACCTATTTCATCAAATCTTTAATTAGAAACATATGCCGAAATTCATTTGATATTTTAGAATAATGTTTGATGTCTGTGTTAATGAGTTTTTTTTAGCACTTTTCTCGTCAATATTAATCAGAATTTGCATTTGAAAATGGAATAATATACGGGATCAGCGGGTAATGGATAGAGACGGAAAAATTCGCATGTATGTGGTAATTGAGAATGACAGTCATAAACGCATGTATCGGGGAAACGATAGACTCGGGATTATACGCATCTATCAGGGAAAGGGTTAATAAACAGTTAATAAAGATAATTTGGACAGATGATGCAAAACCTTATTGTCAATGTATTATGTAGTGAATTGTTTCGCAACGTAGTAACGCTCCATGTTATAAATTTTATGATGCGAAACTCGGAGTCCATTTCTATCCGAGGTACATGTACATTGTAAATTATAATTAATACGATTGTCCGCCGAATGACTCGACATCATCAACAAATTCCTCGTCATCATGCCGCGGCGTGTCGCGGAGACGAGATGCGGATTGCCTCGGCGGACAGACACGGCTACTCGGCGACCAGATAGTCGATTCCGAGTCGACTCCGCGAACACAAGATGGCGTCTGACTCCGCGGATCGCGGAATATGTTTGTTTTGCTTGAGCTGTACTGTAAAACTGTACAATTTTCATAACATCTAGTTCTATTTTGTCCAATTGTGACTTTTGTATAAAATGGGTAGGGCTAACATCATATAAATTTAAATCTGTATATGTGTGAGAATAATGACTACCGTCTTGCTTGTATTCAAAGTAAAAATACACCTAAAATTTACAAAAAATCATGTTTAATGCAATATGGTACCTTTAGTTTTTGTTCTTTACTTTTCATGCTTGTTTATGAAGTATTTTTTTAGATTTATGATACACAAAGAACTGTTTGCCTTTTTCATAACAGGTGATAAACCAGCATCAAAAAGCCTTTATTTCGAACCCACAACCGAGAATACACAACTATCAGTTGCTAAGCAATGACAATGCCTTCCTGAGCTGGTTCCCTCACCAGTACACACAGCGGACACTTTTGGCGCGGTTCCAAATGAACAATACAAGTCCGCCACACACACACTTCTTTCAGAAACCAGTCTACAATGTGATGGCATTGCTGTCTATGTTGGGAGAGATAGAGGTGCAGTCGAAAATTACATGTAAGTGTCTTCTGCTTTGATAAATTTAGGGAACTTTTGCATTTTTATGTCCCCCACCTCTATAGTGGGGGACATATTGTTTTTCCACTGTCTGTTGGTTTGTTTGTTGGTTTGTTTTGCGTCAAACTTTAACATTTGCCATACATTTTGCAATATTGAAGATAGCAACTTCGTATTTGGCATGCTTGTGTATCTCATGGAGCTGCACATTTTGAGGGGTCAAATATGTTGGACTTAATCGCTCATTTAATATACACTTTTGCAATATTGAAGATAGGATCTTTATATTTGGCATGAATGTGTATCTCATGGAGCTGCACATTCTGAGTGGTCAAAGGTGTATGTCATCCTTCAAGGTCAAAGGTCACATATATGGGGGGACATAGTGTTTCACAAACACATCTTGTTGAAGATTGGATATATTATTATATTATACTGTGTGGTCTTAATAGGCTAATCCAGGACAATACTTTCCAATTGTATTGTATTGTTTGTAATAAAGATTTGTTTAAAAATATCTTTTTTATCATCAGTAACATCACAAAAAACTGTTCAATCATCAAATGAGCGTCCTTCTGGGAGATGTGGGCTGAATGAGTGTGTGTTAATTTTCTAACCAGGGAAGACACTTTCTGTCTGAACTGGATTTGTGTGAAAAATATATTTTCCTGTATTTTCCTTTAATAAAATTACTATAAAAGCTAAAGTTGTACCTGATTTGCCTGTGTAGGACATGCATTAAGCCCTGTTTTCCCAATGTGAGACTCAAATCATTAAATTTCATTTTAAATCCTATATTTAAGAATTAAATTTCACATAAACCGGTCCTGAAATGAATGCAATGTATCACAGCCTTGGTTTTTACGAGGTATACAAAGATTTAACTACCAGGTGAACAACACACTCGGGTTGAATCATAATTAATGGGAAGATGATCATTAAGACAGGGAATGGGTGCAACACGATTTGGCGGATTTATGGCCCTTTATGTGTATTTCCAATATATATATATAGTTATACGAAATCATGTGTTTAACTGCTTGGTTTATTTTTTTCAAACATTTGCATCTGAATGGTAAGATGATTGTTATGGAAGGAAGTTTTGTTCCAAGCAGTTTTATCCATTTTTCGTTTTGTCTGCTGTAACAAACTTTACCGTGTCCAAACATGTGTCGGGGAATCAGTGTCTGTGACACATTCCTAATTATTTTATTATTATGAAAGAAAAATGTCATAATTGTGTTTTTGGTTTGAAATACCCATCATTCAACTTACGTGAGTTTGAGGTAACAATCTTTAGATAATGTAATGTTTTGTTTTTGCAGATACAAATGGAGAAGACTTGAACACTCCACTAGGTGTCCTGGCCAGCACGCACACCCCTGTGACTAACCACACTGCTGACAGGTAACACTCCACTAGGTGTCCTGGCCAGCACGCACACCCCTGTGACTAACCACACTGCTGACAGGTAACACTCCACTAGGTGTCCTGGCCAGCACACACATCCATGTGACTAATCACACTGCTGATAGGTAAAACTCCACTAGGTGTCCTGTCCAGCACACACATCCCTGTGATTAACCACACTGCTGACAGGTAACACTCTTCTAGGTGTCCTAGCCAGCACACACACCCCTGTTACTAACCACACTGCTGACAGGTAACACTTCACTTAGATGTCCTGGCCAGCACACACACCCCTGTGACTAACCATACTTCTGACAGGTGACACTCCACTAGGTGTCCTGGCCAGCATACACATCCGTGTGATTAACCCCACTGCTTACAGGTAACACTCCACTAGGTGTTCTGACCAGCACAAACACCCATGTGACTAACCATACTTCTGACAGGTTACACTCCACTAGGTGTCCTGGCCAGCACACACAACCCCTGTGATAAACCACACTGCTGACAGGTAACACTCCACTAGGTGTCCTAGCCAGCACACACACCCCTGTGACTAACCACACTGCTGACAGGTAACACTTTACTAGGTGTTCTGGCCAGTACACAAACCCCTATGACTCACCACACTGCTGACAGGTCACACTCCACTAGGTGTCCTGGCTAGCACACACATCCATGTGACTAACCAGACTGCTGACTGGTAACACTCCACTAGGTGTCCTGGCCAGCACACACATCCATGTGACTAACCACACTGCTGACAGGTAACACTCCACTTTGTGTCCTGGCCAGCATACATACCTGTGACTTATCACACTGCTGACAGATAACACTCTTCTAGGTGTGCTGACCAGCACGCACATCCCTAAGACTAACCACTCTGTTGACAGGTAACACTCCACTTGGTGTCCTTACCAGCACATACATTCCTGAGACTAACCACACTGCTGACAGGTAACACTCCACTAGGTGTCCTGACCAGCACACACAACCATGTGGCTAACCACACTGCTGAAAGGTAACACTCCACTAGGTGTCCTGACCAGCACGCACATCCCTGTGACTAATCACACTGCTGACAGGTAACACTCCACTAGGTGTCCTGGCCAGCACATACCTCCCCGTGACTTACCATACTTTGTACAGGTAACACTCCACTTGCTGTCCTAGCCAGTACACACACTCCTTCGACTAAAGGCAATGCTGAAAGGTACATGGGCGCTGTCTTGTTTAAAATCTTAAGACTCACATAAGTTATGGCTATTTATGTCTAATTTGCAGCTTAAAAAAGGGAAACATGTGAACGATTGTAAGTGCAATAATAGAATAACTGAAATTTGCAGATCACAGATGTTTTTCCTTTGATGTTATGCTTCTTCAAAACTTGCATTGTAACTTATTTCTGGTAAAAGAGCTGTTTTATTGTTGTAGCTGGCAGACCACTGTCCTGATATACATGAGCAATGACACAGGTCCCCAGACAGATAAGGCATACGTCTACCTTTCAATGGACATTGAACCCCCTAGCTGGGCCTCTCGAGGTGGGTCTGGTTATTTGTCATTAGACATTGAAACTCCTAGCTGGGCCTTTCAAGGTGGGCCTGGTTACCTTTCAATAGACATTCACATTTTCAATGTTTTATAATTGTATAAATTTCAAACTATAATGGCATGTAATCATAAATTATCTCATATTACCAACGGTGGAAAATTGTCAATTTGCTACAATGTAAACAGGTCCCTTTATATTGGATAGTTACTGTCTGAACTGGATTTTTACTGAGAAGAGACTTAATAAAATGAAAAAGACCATTAAAGCGGAATGTGTGGTCCCTGATAGCCTATGAAGACAACACAGGCTAATCTGGGATGATACTTTACACACATGCATCGAGCCCCATTTTTCTCAGTGAGAGGCTTATTATTTACATTTTACCTCTGTCAGAGTTACAGATGACCACACATGCTTGAAACCCTGTTTACCAAGAATGTTACTCATATTTCTTTCCTCAGAGTTACGGATGACCACACATGCTTGAAACCCTGTTTACCTAGAACGTTACTCATATTTCTTCCCTCAGAGTTAGGGATGACCACACATGCTTGAATCCCTGTTTACCTAGAATGTTACTCATATTTCTTCCCTCAGAGTTACGGATGACCTCACATGCTTGAAACCCTGTTTACCAGGAATGTTACTCATATTTCTTCCCTCAGAGTTACGGATGACCACACATGCTTGAATCCCTGTTTACCTAGAACGTTACTCATATTTCTTCCCTCAGAGTAACATATGACCACACATCCTTGAAACCCTGTTTACCAAGAACGTTACTCATATCCCATATTCTTGTTCACCAAGAAAAATTCTCATATTTCTTCCCTTAGAATTACGGATGACAACACATGCTTGAAACCCTGTTTACCAAGATCGTTACTCATATTTCTTCCCTCAGAGTTACGGATGACCACACATGCTTGAAACCATGTTTACCTAGAACATTACTCATATTTCTACCCTCAGAGTTACATATGGTGGGCTGGTGGCTAGACAACACCCTGGGCAACTCCTACAAGCTGTGGGATGAAGCAGGCAGGCCTCCCTACCCAACTCTGGAACTGCAGCACCAGATGAGAACCATCTCTGTAGGCTCTGATTAATATTAGCAAATATGAGCAGCGTTTTGGGAAAACTGGGTTTAATTCATATGTTTAAAGTGTCTTCCCAGATTAGCCTGTGAAGTCTGCACAGGCTTATCAGGGGCGATACTTTCGGTTTTAATGGAGTTTTTTGTTGAAAGAAAGTCTCTTCATTGCGAAAATCCAGGTTAGCTCGAAAGATATTTCCCTGCTTAGCCTGTGAGGATTGCACACGTTTTCTGGGAGGACACTTCGCTCAAGCATTAAGCCCCATTTTCCCATAATGCAGCTCATGTAGCAATTCTAAATTTTTAGGAATCTATTGTAGGGTTATCATTGATTGGACAAATCAAATATAATGTAAAAGCTTATCAGTTATGGGGTAATCAGCTGTATATCAGTCCTAAGCTAATTTGTGGTTAGTTACTTATGAGAAGGTTATCAGGTGTATGCTTATCATCAAAAGGTTTAATAGAACTCTGTTTGCTCAAATCTTTATGATTGCCAATTAAGGTTACAGTCTGTTAATTTCACACCAAAAAAATAATAATTTTAAAACATTATAAAACAAATGCAAAAAAATTCAAGCAATCAAATTGGTTCACAAATCAACACAATGGTTAACATTTCAGTCACATAAATAATTTGATTCAAGGATTAACGGCTGTTAGCTTAACTGGCTGTTCAAGTTGTGAGCAACAAGTCCCAGGCATTGGTTTATTGTCATAGGTTATAGGAAGTAGGCTTGTTGTCCCCTACCAGTCCCAGGCATTGGTTTATTAGCTCGGCTGTTTTTGGAGAAAGCCTGAGGTATTGTCATAGCCAGCTTGTCGTTCGCCGTCAGCCGTATGCCGTAGGCGTCGTGCTAAAACCTTAACATTGGCTCTAAAATCAATGTGCTTCCCCCAACAACTTTGAAACTTCATATGTAGAAGCACCTTGATGAGTTCTACACGCCACATCCAGTTTTGGGTCACTAGGTCAAAGGTCAAAGTCACTGTGACCTCTAAAAAAAAAATTCTGACAAGCTTTCGCCGAGCGTTGGCAACTGTTATGCGGTGCTCGTGTTGTCATAGGCTTAAAGGAAGTAGGCTTTTCAGACAAAGGACTGCTAGGTTTTGTTATCTGTGGAATTTTTATCCGCTGGTTCATTGGACGTAAGCCTATCAGGAATTGGTTAAACATGCATATTAGTCATAGAATTATCATAGACAGGCTTAAAGAGGGCTTGTCAGTCATACAATTATCAAACACAGGCATATATAGGGCTTTTCAGTCATAGAATTATCAAACACAGGCTTATAGAGGGCTTGTCAGTCATAGAATAATCAAACACAGGCTTAAAGAGGACTTGTCAGTCATAGAATTTTCAGGCATAGGCTTATAGAGGGCTTGTCAGTCATAGAATTATCAGGCATAGGCTTCTTGAGGGCTTATCAGTCATATAATTATCAGGTAAAGGCTTATAGAGGGCTTGTCAGTCATATAATTATCAGGCATATGCTTAAAGAGGGCTTGTCAGTCATATAATTATCAGGCATAGGCTTATTGAGGGCTTGTCAAGTCATAGAATTATCAGGCATAGGCTTATAGAGGGCTTGTCAGTCAAAGAATTATCAGACACAGGCTTATAGAGGGTTGTCAGTCATATAATTATCAGGCACAGGCTTATAGAGGGCTTGTCAGTCATAGATTTATAAAACACAGGCTTATTGAGGGATTGTCATATTGAGGGATTGTCATTCATAGAATAATCAAACATGGGCTTCAAGAGGGCTTCTCAGTCATAGAATTATCTGGCATAGGCTTATAGAGGGCGTGTCCGTTTTTCAATTATCAGACATAGGCTTATAGAGGGCATGTCAGTTATAGATATGTATGGCATAGGCTTATATAGGGCTTGTTATTTGTAGAATTATCAAACATAGGCTTATATAGGGCTTTTTATTTGTAGCATTATCAAACATAGGCTTATATAGGGCTTGTAATTTGTAGCATTATTAAACATAGGCTTATATAGGGCTTGTAATTTGTAGCATTATCAAACATAGGCTTATATAGGGATTTTAATTTTCAGAATTATCAAACACAGGCTTATACAGGGCTTGTAATTCATAGAATTATCAGGCATTGACTTATACTCTTAAAACAGTGATAACATACGTTTGTAACGCATGTATTCCATTTGTGAACCTTACAGAACTCGCCTCCAATTTTCAACCAGCCAGTACAACCTGGCAATCAGTTTATAGGGAAATTCTTCATCCAAGAGCCTGCAGTTGTTGTTGTTCATGTCTGCTCTAAAGCAGATGCGCCTCCTGATCAGGTACGATGAAAACCATGCAAATGAGCCCCACTCTGGGAAAACGGGGCTTAATGCATGAACTTAAAGTGTCATCTCAGATTAGCCTGCCCAATCTGCACAGTCTAATCAGGGTCAATACTTCAACTTTTCTGGATTTTTTTCAGAGGATTTCTAGATAAAAGTCCAGTATATGTGGAAAGGGTCGTCCCTAACAGGCTCATGTGGAACACTTAAAGGACATGCATTAAGCCCTGTTTTCCAAGAGCAAGGTTCATTTGTAAATATTTTTCAATTACATAAATTTGGATATGTCAAATTTTGTATATCTTGAAGCCATTTATGATTTATAAAATCCAAGAGATAACCCAATTCAAATGTATGTGGAAGTTTGACCTCTATTTTGGCTGAAAAAACAACAACAGTCTTGGTTGCATAAAAAATTCCCTTTCTAAGAGTAAGACTTGCTATGTGCTAATGGTGATCTTTTTAATTGCCTTATTTGTTTGTCCGTCGTGTGTCAGCAACATTTAGCTTGTGAACTCTCTAGAGCCCACATTTATTTTTCAATCTTCATGAAAGAAATATTTCCCAATGTGAAATAAAAAAACTACGTCACTAGGTCAAATTAAAGCAAAGGTATTGAACACTTTAGAAGTCTCATTAATTGTCAAATCTTCACGAACCTTGGTCTGAAAATTTATTCCAATCATATTTCAGTCGAGTTTGAAAATTAAAATATGCCTACAAATTAAATATGTATGTTTCTTTAAGTGTTTTTATAAGTCTCAACTCTAGCTGCACAGAAAAGTTTATTCCCTCAGGTTATCAGATGAGCGCCTTAGGGCCCATGATCGTCTTGTTGACATTGTTTACAATCTCAAGAATGAGATAGTTTACAGTCCACTAAGAATATCTCAATAGTATAATTACTAAAATATTATGAGATAGTTTACAGTCCACTAAGAATATCTCAATAGTATAATTACTAAAATATTATGAGATAGTTTACAGTCCACTAAGAATATCTCAATAGTATAATTACTAAAATATTATGAGATAGTTTACAGTCCACTAAGAATATCTCAATAGTATATTATGAGCTGTGCTCTGTAAAATCTGGGCTTAATGAATATGCGTAAAGTGTCTTCCCAGATAAGCCTGTGCAGTCTGCACAGGCTTATCAAAAGGTCAACACTTTCTGCCTTAAATGGATTTTCACTAAGAAGAAACTTTTTTTAAAGCTAAAAAATTACAAACTTATAGTGTCTGCCCTGATTACCGGTAATCTTGCACAAAACTTTACGCACATGCATTTTCCCAGAACAAGGCTTTTATGTCATTATTAGGGCTTTACATTAACTTATGAAGCCACTTGTCTCGTTGGACAAGTAGACCAAAATTTCACCTGTCCTGAACAAAAAGCAACTTTTCCTGATCATTATATCTTATTCTGCTCAGTACTTGGCATTAATAATGATATAATACAAAATGTTCATATCATAAAGACTTTAATCGTTAAAAAAACATGTGATTTTGAAGACGAAAAACCAAAGGAAAGCAGATGAGACATTTTTTAAGCATACGACATTGTAGGATTGTACTAACGAAAACAAACCACAAATGTGAATGATGTCCTAAAAACATTCTTTACATAGAGATGACGTCACTACGTTAATTGTCTGTACGATCGGTGTGTACCAGTGTCGAAAAATGCATATTCTTTACAAGGGAGAATATTCTTGTTATCTTGGCAAAGAAAAATGTTAAGGGTTGCTTCCCTTGTGAAAAGTACCGTGAAGTATCACAAGGAACTATCAGAATATTTCGCGCTTTGTCGTTTAAACGTAAACAAAATATAATTGAACAAGTTTTGTGGTAACTCCATAGAAATAAGGGATTTAAAGGCATTTTTCTAAAGTAATTATACCCCCATTACCAATGGTAATGGGGGCTATATAGGAGTCACTTTGTCGGTCGGTCTGTCTGTCGGTCGGTCTGTTCCGAAAGCTTGTCCGGGGCTATAACTAAGTTGTTCATTGGTAGATTTTAAAATCATTTAGCACAATTGTTCACCATCATTGGACGGTGTGTCGTGCCAAACAATTACGTCGATATCTCAAAGGTCAAGGTTACACTTTGAGTTCAAAGGTCAACAATGGCCATAAATGAGCTTATCCGGGCCATAAATTTGCCATTTATTGTGAGATTTTAAAATCATTTGGCACATTTGTTCACTATAATTGGACGATGTGTCAAGCGAAAAGATTACGTCGATATCTCCAAGGTCAAGGTCACACTTTGAGTTCAAAGGTCAAAAATGGCCATACATGAGTTTGTCCAGGCAATAACTAATAATCGTTCATTGTGGGATTTAAAAATCATTTGGCAAATTTGTTCACCATAATTGGACGGTGTGTTGCGCGCAAGAATTAGGTGGATATTTCCAATGTCAAGGTTACACTTTGAGTTCAAAGGTCAAACAAGTCCAAAAATGAGCTTGTCCAGGCCATAACTATGTCGTTCATCGTGAGATTTTAAAACCATTTGGCACATTTGTTCACCATCATTGGATGGCGTGCCGCGCGAAAGAATTACGTTGATATCTCCAAGGTCACTGTCACACTTTGAGTTCAAAGTTAAAAAAAGGCCAAAAATGAGCTTGTCCTGGCCATATCTATGTTGTTCATTGTGAGATTTTAAAATCATTTGTTCACCATCATGGGACGGTGTGTCGCACGAAAGAATCATGTCGATATCTCCAAGGTCAAGGTCACACTTTGAGTTTAAAGGTCAAAAATAGCCATAAATGATAATATCATAATAATTCTTAAAAATCGCCATAAATTAGCTTCTCGTGTTTTGTAAAGACAGCATGCAAAATAGTCTGTGTCAATGCGGCAAGTGAGGGTATACGTCACGTCTGTGACAAAGCTCTATTTAAAATATAGCGACCACTTTTTCCGTCAGACTAGCAAATTCTTTGTTTACTTGTCTTGACTAACAATTTGGTTGTCCCGGACAGTCGGACTACCGTTTATGTTGAGCCCTGAATAATGTTCTTCATTTCAGCCCAACAATGTGAACATTTTGAATATAACCAGTGGACAGATACTGCTAACTTGGTCCGATAAGTGCTTGAATTCAAGGTACACTCTCTTACTTCATAACTTAAATCATTAGTGCTTGAATTCAAGGTACACTCTTACTTTATAACTTAAATCATCAGTGCTTGAATTGAAGGTACACTCTCTTATATCATGAGTGCTTGACTTCAAGGTACACTCTCTTACTCTCAAATCATGAGTGCTTGAAATCAAGGTACACTCTTTAACTCTCAAATCATGAGTAAACAACTGCTACACATTTGAGTCTTTCTCTGAGACAACGTGTCTTAATACATAAAATGTCCTTCCAGATTTACCTGTGCAGTCTGCACAGTCTAAGCAGGGAAAACGCACTCTACTTTTATGTCTTTTTTTGTTTAAAGGAACATATTTCTTTAAGAAAATTAAGTACATGCTGAAAGTGTTGTCCCTGATACTCCATTGCCATCCGCAGAGGCTTATCTGGGACAGCCCTTTGCAGACATGCATTAAGCCTGTATTTGCAGAAGGATGCTCATTTGTATTACTTTGTATTACTGAGTATGTTGTATTATTACTATATTTAGATGAGCATGAAAATAAGCATAAAAATGGAATGAAGATGACCAAAAAATTGTTATATAATGTACATATTTGAATCAGAAATTCGTTAATTTCGTTTAAATCTAGTTTCTTCGCCTTGATGGTATTGAAACACTTTGTCTTGTAACTGCCCTTTGAGTCTATTTTCTGTGAATCAGAACTTAGTGGACAGATCTTAAGAGCTCCGTTTTGTGAAAACTGGGCTTACTGCATGTGTCTGTAGTGTAACCTCACAAAAACATGAGCAGTGTTATCAGAGAAGTCTTAAGGTACATGCATTAAGCCCAGTTTTCCCAGAAAGCAGCTCATGTGTTTGCTGTTTATCTTTGATAATGTGTTGATTTGGCTTCACTTAAGATCTTAAGTAATTGAAAATATTGAAAGAAGCTCACTTTGTTTAATCTCATGTTAGTACACCTTTACTCTCAAATGAGTCCCATTCTATGAAAACAGGGCTTAAAGCATGTGCAGTCCGCAAATACTACTTGGGGAGGACACTTCCTGCTTTGATAATATTTTACATTTAAAGGAAGTCTCTTCTAAGCGCACTTCCAGTTTAACCAGAGAGTCCTGATTAGATTGTTTTACAAACTTTCTGCTCATTTGTTAATTTTTTTTTTGTTTTGCTGATTTTTCCAGGACTTGTACGATTGTGAATTATTTGTCCGGATAAATAGATCTATTGTATAGAGAAAACTGTTAATGACTGTAACGTATCTCAACGTTAAATATTTAAGCTGCATTCTACAAAAGCTGGGCTTAGTGCATGTGCATGAAGTTACATCCCAGATTAGCCTGTGTAGAATCAGGGAAGACACTTTCCGTCTTTTTTGGGTTATTATTTGTTTAAGGAAGTCTCTTGTTTGTGAAACTCCAGTAAATGGATTAAACCCTGTTTTCCCAGAGCAACGCTCATTTTGATATTTGTAGGTGTATATTGAACTATGAAGTTGCCTACTCAGTAGATGATACTAACTACACCACTATAGATCCCGGCTATGGTTTAGCGTATTCTACGTCTTTTGTATACCAACCTATATTTGTAGGTGTATATTGAACTATGAAGTTGCCTACTCAATCATTTTTATAATGAAATATTTGATATTTGTAGGTGTATATTGAACTATGAAGTTGCCTACTCAGTAGATGATACAAACTACACCACTATAGACCCCGGCTATGGTTTAGCCTATTCTACGTCTTTTGTATACCAACCTACAACTTTACAAGGTTTGTTTAATATTGAAACAAATGACAATAAACAGTTCATTGACTTTGTGGAACAGTGTTTTCTTGAAGTAGAGAGATTAATATTTGAAGCTTTTGCCATAAAGATGTGAGTCGGATATCAACAGTCCGAAGAATTTCGAACGATTAACCTTAAAAAATTAGCAGCTGTTTAAAGAAGAATTGCTACAATGCTTTATTGATAATGAAAAAAAGTTGATGTATTTTGGGGCAAAAAATATCAAGCTTTGGTCTTTTAATTGGATATATTACATAATGCATAATTTTCATAAAAACTCGAGGACTGCCCAACTATTGCATCTCATATAGGAATGCTTATCTCGTACAACAGTTTCACATTCATCTCTCGTTAATGTTGACTGCTTTCACAGGTGTTGCCCCAGACAACCAAGTTATTGGCTTCTACAAGGTGCGGGCACTCGACTATTCTGGACGGTATAGCGAATACTCGCTGCCACAGCAATATCCTTCCTCGGGGAAGGTGAAACGAGGTTACCATAGAAATCATTGTCAAGGACTCTAAGAAGTATGTGTGGAGGTCACACACCATCATGTGTCTTGGATTTTATATTCTGTGATAATTTTAAGTACAAATTGTGTTTGCAAATATAAAGGGTATACAGTGTGTTATTAAAAAAAACTGAAATACATGCAGTTCTGTATGTTTACCTTTTAAAAATTCAAGCGTTTCTTGCTTTAAAAAAATCTTTTCAACATGTATTTTTTCTTTATCAACACAATAATATTGTTGTTGATGTGTTTTTTTGTGTGGGAAAACGAGGCTTAATTCATGTGTGTTAAGCGTTGTTCCAGATTAGCCTGTGCAGTCCACAGAGGATTATCAGGGACATAACTTTCTGCCAAATGTGAATTTTCGCTAAGAAGAGACTTTCTGTAAAAAAAAACAGCCCTACTTTAAAGCGGAAAGTAACGTCTCTGATAAGCCTATGCAAACTTCACATGCTAAACTGGGACGACACTTTACGCAAATATATTAAGCCCTGTTTTCCAGAGAACTTTTCATTTGTAGAGTCTTGTCAGAGAATGCAATCCTTTAATAATTATTCAACACGTTAATTTAACTTAGCAAAAATACACTGCAATATTTTATTTATAACTATACATGTATAATATTTTTTGTTTATTACTTACATTGATTTTATGCATCATTATGAGATTACAGAAAATTATAATGTACATACAGTTTGTAATATATTTTATTCCTTTTTTAGAGCTAAATTTATGAACGTTTACTGTTGTGATCCAGTTCAGGACTTTTGTGAATACAGGTTCACTCCCTTGTTCTGTTTTAGCTCCACTAGTCATCAAATAGTTTGACCTATACCGAGTGTTATGGGTTTAAGCATGAGGTCATTTACAGAATTTAATAATTCTTACCTGCAATTTGGAAGAATTATGCCACTTCACAATTCTAATTGAACGTTTGTGTGCAAGAAGTCCATATCTATATAAATCTACTTAAGATATTTACACAAAATTTCATATATGTATTCTTTGGGTCTTTATAAACATTCATTGGCCAAGACCAAAGACCTATAGATAACATATTCTATAGGTCTTTGGCAAAGACCTATAACTTTGACCAGCCTTTTAGCGGAAATACGGTATGTCTACTTTTGTAACTTTACAAGTTAGGTTAAGGTCTGCGTGCCAATTGAAATTCATATTAAGATTTGCATGCAGCAAGTACATATCTCTGCAACCCCTACAGCTATTCAATGAAACTGCACACATGTATTTGGGATCACAATGTATCTCAATATGTGAAATTCTTTACAATAAAAATGAATTTTGTATAAAGAATCGTATTTTGCCGTGTCCAAGTTTCGCAAGGAGACAACTTGCGCACAACAATAATACCGTACATATTATTAATAGTAACGATTCGTTTGGCAGGGCACGAGTGTGTGTTTTTTATTATTACTTACAACTATTACAAAAATTAAATGCTTTATGTGGGATCAATGTTTTGCAACATGTTGTCTGTGATATAAGCAGTTATCTCTATATAAAATGTATTCCAATATGTGAATTGCTTTACAATAAAAATGAATTTTGAAGTTAGAAGCGATTTTTTCCGTGTCCAACTTTCGCAGGTAGACAACTCGCGCACATCATTAATACGGTACATATTTATAATAGTAACTGATAAATATTAATATGGAATTTATATTGTGTTATTAATTTTTATTTCTATTGACATTTATCTGCACAAAAATGTTTGGTATAATATAAGAAATAGAAAACCTCACTTCATGCCCAATGGCAGAATAGTGACCAGCCAGGCAGCCCCAAATAGTATATGGACCTCAGCCTTTGGCGTGGGTCCATATACTTTTTGGGGCTGCCTGGTTGGTCACTATTCTGCCATAGGGCCCTCAGTGAGGTTTTCTATTTCTTAAATAATACTGGCAGAATAGTGACCAGCCAGGCAGCCCCAAATAGTATATGGACCTCAGCCTTTGGCGTCGGTCCATATACTATTTGGGGCTGCCTGGTTGGTCACTATTCTGCCATAGGGCCCTCCGTGAGGTTTTCTATTTCTTAAATAATACTTCAGGATCTCAAGACACAATACTCCATCATCAGTATCTTTTCAGATATTGCACTTTGTCCTATTATTACCGTCCATTTCTTTCATTTCTCTTGTCGTGCATATTCTTTTGCAGACCTAAACTTTGAAAGTATTAAACGGTTTCACATTGACCTTAATATATCAATAGATGACATTAAGGGAAGAAAATAGTACAAGAAAATAGAAATAGTACTCTTTTATCAAGACTTTTATAGTATTGCCTGTTTCGTCAATTGACTTGTGCAGAGAATTTTACTGCCGTAGTATTGAAGGTATTGAAATGAAACCGAGTACATTGCTATACGACATTAACTCAAAGGGCTGGGTACGATACCAACAACTTTTGAATCGGTATTTTTTTTATATATTGTCCTTTATTTCTTTCTATAGTTCGTTTCTTGCATAGTGCATATCGTATACAATAATGAAGGGATTCAAATAAAATTCCAAATACTGATAAAGAGCTTAATGAAAAGTGCAGAGTAATATAAATAAAACTTTCATTAGAATTTACACAGTTATAGATCTTTAGTTAAAGTTCTTGCGCGGAGCAAAACTCATTGAGTATTGAAGTTATTTAAATGCAACTTTTGATAATAATAGAGGATATTAAGAGGAAGTGCACAGAGGAAGACCGTCAACTCTCTTTTAAGTATTTTTAAAATTAAATTTATTTTGTTTACATCGGTTTAGTCCGTTTCTTGTGTAGTGCATAAACCATAAAGCAATAAACTGATTCAAATAAATTCAAATGACGCAGATAAAACGACAGAGGGATCGTTATGACAAATATCGCGAACATTTACTCGCAAACTCTACTTAATAGACTTAATAGGTGGTCCACTGACAACAATTCATTATCTACAACACGAAAACTGTGTTCAAAAATAAAAGGCTTTCTTTGATTCCATTTCATTGTGCAGTCGATAAAATAAGTAGTGTTAACTAAAAAAGAAAAGAAAAATGCGTATTTCTTGAAAACCAACAGTTGTTTTATTATATAACTCCCTGCTAAGGATACAACTGAGTGGCAAAAACATAAGGCACCACTTTGCAAACGCGGTATAGCAAATGTACCTGTGCGTCTAGTCTCATGTACGTTATCATTCTTTAGTATAAGCGTCCATTGACTCAATCATAAGGGTCAAACAGCAGGATCCGAGTTCCTCATGACTTGACATTTTCTAGATTAATAACCTTTTAACGCCTGTAAACGAACACCAAACGGATATATTATCTCTGGTAAAAATCAAACAAATCTTACTTTTCTAAACCAATAACAAGGAGCTGTTCGCAAAATATCCTTATACAAAGGACGTCGAAAATTATTTGGAATTACTGAGAATTGTAAATTAATGTCTCTAAAAAACTCAATATTTTATTTCAACGATCTATTAACAAGTTCATATAAAAAACACATTTAAAAAGTTTCGCCATTTATCTTATAAGCCGCTTGTTTAAGAATGGAAATTTTGAGAGGTCCACCAAACTTATAGCGCAACAAGCGTGTCTTCGATATATAATTAGAATGAAAATGTCAAAACACGGACTAACCCATTCATAAAGATTTAAATTAAATATGATTAGTTTTGTACTGAATTTTTGTTCCGAAATACGAGGTGTTCACCCAGCCAAAGACCCAGACGTCTTTAATTTCTTAGAATAACATTTATTTCAAGAAATATACAAATCTAATTGCTTTATACGGCGAACTCGGTCGGATTCCGCTAACAATATATAGAAACAATAATATGATCAAATAACGGGGTAAAATAGTTTCACAAGATAATAACTGCACTGCAAAATGTTTGTATTTATTACGATAAAAACTAGACATATCACATTCGGTAATGAAATGGATATAAGACACGTTTCACGAACGTTGATGCTCGATAATTAATAGCTCTGCAAGATTTCGATCCTATTAATGATTCAAACAGGCACAATTAATCCAGAGAAATATCTTAATGTCATGCGTGAGCCAAAATTCCGAACATCTCTCGTCCGACTCCGAAAATCTTCATATCAATTAGCGACTGGAACGGGAAGATACACAAACACTCCGGTAACAAACAGCGTATACGTGTATGTCAATGTGCAATGAATTGCAGAAACATGTTTGTTACATCGACACACTGTTTAAATAGACGAACAATTGTTAGTTTCATCTTACATCAACAATTAATTTTTTTCCACATCTAATCCGACATTCAACTTAATAAATATAGACACGATATGCGGCTGCAATTTTTACGTTCCTTATGAAGTAATTTTTACGGCACGTTCAATCGATCTTGTCACCGATACCAACCGGTACCAGGAAGCAGAATATCCATGGCGTGTTCATACCTTATTCACAGAGAACCGACCAACAACACCACATTTTAGCACACATATTGATTTACAAATATTTAAGTATTATTCAATCTTATTTTAAATTTGCATATATAACACGATAACATTTACATGCATAATGCTAATAACATTATTTAATGTACTTCTTAATTATTTACTTCAAGGTTTAAACGCTTGCTCCAGCAAATATTAGTACATGCACGGATAGGGATAATAGTATCTGAATAGTCATAAAAAGCAATGCCGTCTTGCTGCTTTATCCAGTCACAGACGTACTTCGCATCCTCAGACAGATCATCAGTAGACCATGCTAATTCACATTTTACACAAACGTCCCGTGACTTTGACCATTCCACCATCGACTTAATGACTTGAACGGAAACACGTGTTCGACAGTACCTTACTAGCCTGATCGATACAGGAGAGTAATCGTGCAGCTGCGTATCATCAAGTTGTGTATCAGTTAATTTGAGCGTGTGTAGACATTTAAGGTTTTTAAGAGCTTCACAGAAAAGTTTAATATTCGCACAACGGTCAATGTTAAGAAATCTGATGTTTTCACCAGTTGCTGACAACGACTCGAAGAGGACCCTTTCTGTTAATTGCGTTACTTTAGTGAGCGTACATGACACCATATTGCTGCAATCTACAGAGGTAATATTAATTTTAATACCACATTCCAAGTACTTGAGTTTTACACCCTGTAGATCAATGTTTCCATCATTATGGATGCCTAAATACGACAACGTTTCTCTCGATTGCTTTATAATTTCCTGCAAAGGGTATTCGTCCAGAGAACCTGTATATGCTGTATCAATACTAACAATGTTTGACATGTTCATATCTTTTAAGGTTTTAACCGCCTTTATTCTGCTCGAATACGGTCCGAATACCCAGTATCTATTGGATAACTCAGGTTCGTATATGATATGACTGAAATTCAGACGGAAGCGCGCCTGCTCGTTTGCCGCCCCTTCAATGATGCCATCCAATACAATATTTTGAGCTTCACTACGTAATGAAAATGGAAAAAACACCTCAGAGCCATCCTGCAATTTGCATTCCATGTCATTTGTAATGACATCCGTGATATGCTTTGACATTCTTTCAGCTGCTGGGAGACAGATTCCGCATGTAAAGATGAACAACTGACCTATGTCCAAAATAGACTTACCATCACAATATGCCAACTGTATTGCGTGCATGATTGCGTCCATTTCTGTCCGCGTCATAGCAATATACAACGATGATAGAAATTCCTGGATTGTTTTGTGCACAAACATATATGGAACATTCATTCCTGGGCAAAGTGCAAAAGACTTTTTCTTCGTGATAATCCCTGTCTGAATTAAGTAATCTTGTTCTGTTTTCGTCATGTATTGTGTGATTGTGTTTTCTCGGAAGACAAGCGATGAGTGTTTGTTAGTGTCTGTCAGAGTTTTACATGCAAGCTCACTGGCGGAATACACCAGCGACAAATTAGCCTTCATATACTCGGCTGTTTCTGTTATCAATATATCTGGTATATCCCCACATGATTTGTTTCCAGTGTCAAATTTTGGGATTTGAAGTTTTTGCAGTCCCCTTGCTATGTGCATATCTAGCATATTGACGTATACAGCACACCATGAACCTTCCGTTAAACGTCCAACGTAGAACTGATGAACTAACTGAACACACATTGCTGGTATAGTAATGATATGTTTTAAATTGTGTGTGTTTATTTGGTTAAAGAATTCAGTAGATTTGGCTTGTTGATCCTTTTTCGATATACTGTCTTTCTTGGCTAAAACACGAAACAATTTTTTCGACAACGTCGTGTAGTCTAATACGCCGGAAATTTCAAATGTTCGCGTCAAAGTATCGCTTAATTTTAGATCGGCAAGTTTCCACGGCCGTGCGGTTATAATATTGGTAATGTTATTTCGCTGCAAATAAAGCGGCATAGTGCGGTCTTTATGACATTTGCAAGTAGAATCAGATGGCGGAGGGAATGGTATTTCGGCGTGGAACCATTCGTCAGCGGCATCGGTTAGAACAAGACATTTATGCTCCCAGACGCGGTCATCCCACGTTAGTTGTTTTCGTTTTATAGCATCCTCAATCATCTGTGTGACGTTACACATGTATCCACTGTAATCACGTAATGACACAAAGAACAGAAATGTGAAGTCTCGCAAAGTGTCAAGATCGTCGAATGCTTTTTGCTTTGGTGTTTTCTTGCTAGTTGTTGCGCTGCTTGTGTCTTTTTTGGATGTAACCTTTGTCGATTGAGCTATACACCAATCAAGTACGAGCTTGTTTGAAAACGTAGTTTTGCCACAACCCGGATTTCCTTGTATATAAATTGTATTAACCGGCTTTCTATCACGAAGCAATAGCTCATTGTATCTGCTTACATCATTTGAAGACGGTGTGGACTGTACCGTGTGATGCACTGCATTTTGGTCTTTCTGGACTCTTTTAAGCTCCTTAATGGACGGGGTCACGTAAATCCGTTCTAAAGGTACATCTATGTCCGTATCTAGCATGGAAACCGGCGCGACACACATTGCTTGGTACTGTTCGATTAACCACGCCTGTATTTCTGAAAACAAATTAAGCGACTGACATGTATAAAAAAACACCCACAAATTCTTATGTATTATGTCCGAAATAGGTAATGATATATTGAATCGACACCAACGACACAGAAAGTTGCTAAAACAAGCTTTAAAAAAATCTGCAAACAAATTTAGCGACTGACGTGTATAACAAAACACCAACAAATTCTTATGTATTATGCCCGAAATAGGTAATGATATATTGAATCGACACCAACGACACAGAAAGTTGCTAAAACAAGCTTAAGAACAATTTGACAATATAAAAAGTTATGTTTGTAGTTTTTTTCTTTGATGGTAGTGTCTTTGGAAATAAGGCAAATTGTTATTGTACGTGTAAGAAGCAATTATACATAAATTTCGTTTACGACAATATTGATCACAAACATACATATCACTTACTAGATAATGTACTGCTCATTTCAACAGTGGGTGGTGTAGTCTCGTCAACTGTAACTCCTGGATGCTTGAGTTCGTTGGTTTTCGGCGTTGTACTCGGAATTAATAATTTTACAGCTGATGCTACATTATCCAACTCATTCAGCACTTCATCTCCTTTACTTTTTATCTTTGCAAGCTGGTAGTCTCCAGCATCGATGATTGATTCAGTGATGTTTTCGCCTATATTCTTTAAAGCATCATTCATGGCCCTGACGAGTGTTTCCTTTTCATTTTCAAGAACTTTTTTAATTTCTCCCGTCAAATTGTCTTTGAAGTATTCAAAGGTTAAAGTAATATCTTCGTCTGTGATCGCAAGTGTCCCATTCTTCAGCTGTAAACATAGTATCGATATAAGGATATGTAGTCTTACTGACTATTTATCTGGATATAGTTTCCGATATGTAATCGGAATAAAATGTATTACATATGTAAAATTGTAATACCCTATTTATTCTGTACACATCCTTAATTGCAAGGGGACATGGCAATGCTAAAAGTTGGCGATTGTGCTTATTCAACTTAGACAAGAATGTTCCTAAAGACTCTTAATGCATTCAAACGTTTACTACAATTTAATCATTTCAATTAGGGTAGATATGCACAGATTGAGTAGTTGCTTGCAAACGTTAACTAAAATTCTCAAAAGTACAAAAGGGGCACAATTCTACTACATTGCAAGTCAGAGTTATAAAACTTTACCATTGACCTCACACATTGACCCCAATTACATGTGTTGACTTTCAATAGAGTAGCTAAGCATAACAGTGACATGGAGATATTAAACGTGCAACTTAGTATTTAAAGAAAAAGGGGCATATTTCTGCTAAATTACAGGTGAGAATAAAATGATCTTGGTAAAGTTCATCTTACAATGACCGCGAACACATTTGTAAAGTTTGAATGTAATGCCTGTAGAAGAAACAATGATAAAGAGATTTTCCACGTTCACCTGAACCAGTTTTCTGACTATATTATTTGGCGATATTGCCTGTCAGTTACTGACCCTTGTTAGTTACCACATACAATGACCCCGAACACATGTTTGAAGTTTTAATTGCCCTCGGTCACCCGATGTGGAAATAGACACCCTCGGTCGATGTTCCAAAGCCATTCTTCAGCAGGACAGCGAAGATGCCGAAAATTGTGGGAGCGTGGACGCAGCCCAGTTTCCAAGAGTGTTGAGTACCTTGTCTCCGATGTGATCAATCTCAAAGCCCCTTGGCTCTTTAGGTTCTAGGTGGAACACCCCCAAAAATTCTCGATTAACTTCACCACCTTGTCGGGTAGGCGGTCTTGCATAAATTAATACGATGTTTGCCCTCAGACCTAGATCGGTGAAACTTCTTAGGCTGAATCTTCTTGCGGAAAACCGGTGAGTGATCGGTGTCGCAGTCAGCACTATGAAAGTTGCGGGTGAGAAGATGCATTTCGAGGAAGATCGCCTGTTAAGGATTATGTCGAGCTGGTGCAAGTCGTTGGATCGAGGGTGTCTCCAAGATACTTTATGCGGTGGTTTGGTCTGGAAGAAGGTGGTAATGAGACTGACGTTATGGCATGATTACAGAGTTGTGATCGGCGCCTTCTGTAGCATTTAGTCAACCAGCAGTGCCATGTGTTCTTTTTTGGGGGATTGTATTGCTAAGAAAGTCTATCTGGCTGTAGAAATCGTTATTGGAATCATTGGTGAAACAGAATTTTGAGTAAACACTTATCAAGTTGACTGGCTCAGTGGTGCTGTGGGACCGAGTGATTACAGTATTACAGTTCCTTGTTGTCATGGTTCTATCATCCTAAGCAGAGGACTACAAACAGCGAAACCAACGCAATACTCTCTTCTGTCCTCAGCCCTATTCCCTTGCCAGAAGAATGTGAAGTCCTTTTCTGTATGGATTCCAGAACCAGCCGCGTCTCTTGCAGTGTAGCGATATTGACCAGGAGTCTTAAAGGTTCATTAATGATAACTGAGGTATTTCGGACATCACAGATGATCTGGAGGTCATTCGATTATCCTGGAGACAGTGTTCTAACACTTTCCCCTATCCACGCAAGCTTACAAGTGCAGATGAGAGGCGAAGCCGATACATCTTTCCACCGGCAGCGTCGCAAGAGTTTTCAAAATGCCTTTTAGAAAATATCAGACCACCTTGTGGATCTCGGCTCCGGATTTGAAGTAGGGGTAGACTCTCTTAGCCTTCGATTCACCAAAACCTAACCTGCAAGGCGTAACTCTAGCATGAGGACTGAAGTTGTACTCGCACTTTTCTAAGGTGATCCCCTAGACGACTAGTAGTAGAGCGGGGGTGTCGTGTTTCCCGTTAAGGTGCATCATATGCCCACTGCCCCTGGGTTGGCCGTTGACACTATTGAGTGTCAATCTGCCCTTTGTAAGCTCTTATTCTTCGTGCTGCCGGGTTTCACAGTAACCCTCCTTAGTAAGGAGTCAAAATTTTCGTGACAATATTGTGTGGGAGCCGGTTTAGTCAACGACAGCCCGACCACGGTACATGTTCTACTTAGTTACGTGGTACTAGTAGCTAAAATGCACACTAAACATGTGCATGTCAAACCTGTGTTAACTTGTCCACTGCCGTCCGTGACGTAGCTTGGTGATCGACGTGTTTTAGGTTCTGCAACAGCGATACGAGTGTGTCGATGGCTCTGTCACTGTCTTGTCTTACCATGGCCATTGTACACGTATGTCGTACAGCACGCCCCAGATCTATTGCCTTGAATGTGAGTTAGTTGATAACTTTCTGATTCATTCATTTGTTTAACATATATACACAAATAAATATTCATGAAGTGTTTGGGAATGATGATTGTAAAGAGATTTTGCCCTTTCAGCCATGTACTCAGAATATTGAAAACACATTTGCCAAAGTTTATTCTATTTTGAAACTTTACATTCATTAAGTGTTTGTAAATATACATAGTTGTGTTAAAAAAGATAATTTGAATCAGAATAATGTAAACAAATTCGCCCAAATTAATTATATTTTGAAGCTTGACGTTTATTTAGTGTTTGTTAAAATCCATTGTTGTGTAAACATTAAGTTAAATGGTTGCTCATGTGGTTATGTTTAGTGTTTTACTTTCGTCATTTTCTAGAGTTTATACGTGTATGAAATGTTAGACAAAAGGCAACATATTGACTTTTATCGTAATTATATGGCGTTGTTGCCTCATATTAGTATTATGTATAAATACATATAGACGCAATATTCAGTTTTTTTCCTAAGTTTTGTTACCTTCGTGCACACATTTTCCTTTTGCGTCAGGTCGTTCTTGAAATACGTTTGGAAGTATTCACAGTTGTACATGACATTGACTATGCCGTTGAAGTCGGTGCTTTCTGCTTGGTTGGCGTCTTTGTAACCATCTTTTGAGATAAAGCACTTAGAAATCTGCCATGGTTTAAAACACCATTTAGAGGCATCCGTGTTTATCCACGTAGGACCTTTAAAGCTGTGTGAGTTTTGCTGAGAGCGAAATCGGTGTTGTTTTACTATTTGTTTACAAATTTCATTGCACAAATTATTATTTGGGCAATTTCGCGGCTTGTGAATGTTATGAAATTCGTATTTTCCGCGTTTCCTTTTGCAGCATATGTTCGTAGGGTCACACGGTAAGACATTTGGAGTGTGGCATTGATTACAGACATCGTTCTCTAGAACACCTTGTTGTTGCTTGACTTCTCTACGAATGTCATCATAACACGCACTACTAATTTTCTTTACAATATCAAGCAAGCAGTCACGTGTTATGTTCATACCCATGGCCGCCTTAAACCAGTACAGGGTTTCCGGGTTCCGAATGATGTCCTTGTAGTCCGACATTTTCCTTCACACTTATATTTTTCTGCAAAACAGCATCAAAATAGTTTTTACTGTTGTTGAAGAACTTATTTATTCTATAAAAACCCACGCGTTTAAAAATAAAACTATTATAAAGTACAGTCGACCGACAGTTTTGAATGAAATCGAAAGTGTATAGATTTTTAATTATTTGACATTTTAAGCACATTAACAACCATTATCGATGTAACAACTTACCAAACTTACCTTAATGGTATTCCCATATATAACACTGCATCACCATAACTCACTCAATATCGACTGATCGTTTGTTTTTGTATAATAACATGACCTGTTAACAAGCTGGCTGGCTTTTCATTTCTTACGGAAGTAAAACGAATGAATAATCATTTAAAGGTAGAAAACGGATGAGTGTGTTAAATAGGTTCAGCGGTTACATTACCTTACGTTTGGTTTGGGGCCTGGTTGCTCCAAACACTTACCGCCGGTTAAGGTAACAGTCTGTTAACTTCAGACACAAATGGAATTTATTTTAAAAGCAATATTATTATCAAACACGTGCAAATTATTCGAGCTTACACAATTGTTTACAATTAACGCATATTTAGGATTACCAATTAAGTCACAGCTTGATCCAAAAATTAACGGCCTTAGCTGAACTTGTCGTTAAGGTTTTGAGCAACCAGGTAGTCTTCGCGGTTGAAACGTAGGCTTAGAAGATAATTAAGGCGTCGCTGGAGGATACAGAAGTGATAAATATCATTACACGTGTACTAGTCTTTGTATTTTACACAATGGAGCCTTAAAAACTAAAAGTTCAACAGCGCTCATTAAATTTATTTTTAGGTTAACATCGATGATTGTATTGTTATTAGCGGTCATTATTTCTATGCTTACATTCTACAGGACGAGGTTCGATAAAGGTCTTAAATGGCACCGTGGTATTTAGTAACAAATACTACCTGAAATTAATATGTACTACCTGAAACATGTTTAACCTTTAAAACAGATATTGTATCATGGTCATTGCGTTCATTCATTTTTCAGTGTGGGATATATATAAGTATCATACAGTACCATGAACAGGTGATGTGTTGCATATTTAGAATATTGTTCAATGCTTGGGCTTAAAGCTCATATCAGCTCTTAGTGCTCGTAGTGTTGTTTGTGCAGACGAAGTCTCCTGCGTCAGCTGTCATAATTAATTTAAGACCGTGAAATGGGCTTTACAGATTGCAGCATATGACTGCGTCCAATTGGTTAACATAATATTTTTCTGGGTACACGTGAAAAAAGATCTACATTTAACAGCTCGCTCTAATCTACCGAAGCTCCCATATAATAATACATGTACATCAAGGGCAGTTTAATATAACACCCACGTTGTTACGCCTGGCTATATTTTGGATCAAATGGTAAGAAACTTTACATCAAAGTGCCAAATTGTATTTTTTGTTTGACCTTATTTTGAAAAACGTAGTGCCTTTTGTGTTAGTTGTTTAAACTAGAATATTGTTTTTAAGCTGAGTGAGTTCCTGTGGATAATAAAATTCATTTAACATATAATTATATGTGTAACTGATCAAACAAACGTTTGATCTTTAAAATACATGTTGGAATTAGTTCAGATTTACAACCACACTAGTTAAGCATTCAACATTCATGCAATCTTTTTCAAATGTTCAAATATGCTTTGGTTTTAATGTTTCGTAATGTTTTTTTAATTACTTATTTTGACATAAAGTGTTGTACAATGATATCTGTTTTATAAGTCAAGAACGAGAACTTAGGAAAAAGGATGCTGTATATCTCCATTGTTATCGGCAAATATTTGCTTCGGATTGCGCTTAGCTTCATTAAAAAATAGCATGCGTTATATCTCCATTGTAATTGGCATATATTTGCTTCAGATTTTTATTTGCTTCAATCATGAAAACAATTCTGAACAAGGCACCGACGATTAAATTGCAGATAAAGGTGAAGAAAACTATGATTTTTTCCAGCGTTTAAAATCATTTTGATTCGCAGAAAAAACTATTTAGATTCTACTTCAAACTAATCATTCTGCATCACTTTTTATAAATCAGTTTGAATGCTCGTTGAAGTATATTGTCAAATTTTGATATATATTGTCACATTACTGATTTATTTTACATCAACATTTTATTAGTATAGTATGAAAATAGTTATTGGGGAATTTCTGAATGATTATGCTACAGCCTAATGCTTTATTTAAAGTATCATTCAGCTTAATATCATGTATACACATCAAATATTGTCGCAGAAATCGGAATAATTTTAGTGCGATTCACGAAAATACAGCTGATATTATCTTTCAGTTACAAAACAAGAATATACAAATATCAACCATATATTGTTGTGTGTTTTGAGCATCATATCAAATGCTTTCATTAACATCATATACTACTTTATGAAACAATGGGCATTTCTGACATATGAAAAACAGCAAAGCTCGTGATCATTCAAAGTAACACTATTTCACAATCACGCCCAATCTTGTGTTCAACGGCCTTTGAACTTCGGGTACATTTCCTAGTCTTACTCGAGCGCAAAAATGTGCGTGCTCAGTTGATTCGATAGTCAGAGAGCATGCGTATACCTTCTGAACGCCACTTACCAGCCCATACACTTCCGGCTGGTCATGGAGACTGCGCCCGGTGGAGATAGCGTTCCAACCGCAGTTTGACTTGCCGTCGTTGAGGATGAACCGTCAATGTTTGATTTCCGGCTACGAGCGGATTCATTAAACATTACGATTTTTTAATACAGCCATTGTTTTTCCACCCGCCCCCATTAATATATAAATATAAGGCATAGAGGAGAAATATTAAGTATTTTAGATTGTATTCTACTTGGACATGTATCAGGGGCACGGAGCATATTCAGATATGAATTCTTATTGGTCAGTTATCGGGTTCATATGACGTATTTACTTATGTGTTAGCCAAATAGAACACAGGGCATATTTAGAAATCTTCTCACATGTCAGTTATCGGAGACATAGGACATACTTTTGATATATATTCCGATTGGTCTTCTATCGATGACATGCGATATATATTTTTCTAATGTATTCTCTTTGGTAAGAAATGTGGATTGTGGTTAACGTGCTTAATACCTTCTAAAATGATGGCCAAGTTGTTAAGTGTATAAATGTAAAGAAAGAAAACGAACTAGTAAACCATCGACCGAAGTAAAGCCCTGACAAGTATATTGAAACGCAATGCACGATGTATATAACAATGGACATTATGTTCTTCCAAATGTACTTTAAATTCAATATTTTCAAATGATGCATTAGACATTTTGATTCCCGATTAAGGGCACGTCCGATAACGAAGACTTTCAACGAATTTGGCACTCGATTAAAAAAGTGTTTGGGAAAATATGGCATCCGAGTCTTTAAACATTTGGTTAGAAACCTAAAAATGAAACAAACACTATTTAAAGACATATTGATATTCGAATTGTTAACACGTTTTTTGTTAAATTCTTAGTATTTGTAATCTGTGCAAATATCTACCGATCAAGCTCATTTACGATGGACTTATGTCGTTTTTTTTCATGGAATACATCGTGTAATTCTTTTTACGAAATACGAAGTGCTGTAGGCCTACCATTGGTCGGTCAAACAATGTTCCGTATATGGAAACCCAATGAACAGAGCATCAATGGAGTAATATACTTAAGAACTCACCTCGCGCGCGTGTTTTTCCCCTGATTTCCGAATATCGAAGTATCCGGATGACGCCCGTGGGGTCAATAGTTCTTACCCGAGGGCAAGCACAATTTTAGTGTTTATCTTTTTATTTGTTGTTCCGGTAGATCTCAATGAGAAAAAAACCCACATACATTACAATTTATCGTGATTTCTTCATAGGGTGCTGCTATATTATATTGTCACTGCATGAAGTGGTAAATAATGGACTGCTTCTCTCAAACAGAAACTGCTATATTCATATGTTCCGTATATGGAAACCCAATGAACAGAGCATCAATGGAGTAATATACTTAAGAACTCACCTCGCGCGCGTGTTTTTTTCCGCTGATGTCCGTATATCGAAGTATCCGGATGACGCCCGTGGGGTCAATAGTTCTTACCCGAGGACAAGCACAATTTTAGTGTTTATCTTTTTATTTGTTGTTCCGGTAGATCTCAATTACAGAACACTGAAATACAATTTGTGATTTCTTCATTGGGTGCTGCTATATTATATTGTCCCTACATGAAGTGGTAAATAATGGACTGCTTCACTCAAACAGAAACTGCTATTTTCATTACATTGATTCTTTTAATGGGTTTTTCTATAGAGTTGTTTCACATCTGACATTTTTATATAAGTGGATTGTTACCAATTATGGATTGTTACCAATTATGAAGGCAGTCGAGTTACTTCCCCTGTGTTTTAGTTTGCTACAATTTAGATCACATGAATCTGCCGAAACTAGTTGCAAGAAGAAATACTGACGAAACCTGTTAAATGTTTTATGTTCTTTTTACAATAACCTATTTTGTGATAACAAACACGTGAACGGTGATATCTGAAATGAGACAAATCATGGGAAACATGTTTTTACTTTTCATAATCGGATACAGTCGGTCGGGTAGTTCCGGATCACTAGCGTAAATAATGGTGTTACTATTTTTTTTTAAAGCAATTGCTTTCAAGAAACATGGATTGTTGAGGCAAAATATTTCATCTTTGAGGCCATATTAATTTATTAATGCTTACCAACACATTTTTTATGCCAATTTGAACTTATTCACTTGCATATACAGGGGTGGCGAAATCTCAAAAAAACTATACTTGTCCACGGACAACAATTTAGGAAATTTAACTTGTCCGTTGCTGAACTACACTTGTCCGTAAAATTTAATGTTTATGTAAATTATAAACGCATTTATTGTTATACCTACACATGTACCATTCTAATCAGATAAAATAGTTGCCAGTTTCTCAGAAAACTGATGATGGCAACGGTGTAATCCTCGTCAGGGGTGGCGAAATCTAAAAAAAACTATACTAGTCCACGGACAACAATTTAGGAAATTTAACTTGTCCGTTGCTGAACTACACTTGTCCGTTAAACTTAATGTTTATGTAAATTATAAACGCATTTATTGTTATACCTACACATGTACCATTCTAATCAGATAAAATAGTTGCCAGTTTCTCAGAAAACTGATGATGGCAACGGTGTAATCCTCGTGGAAATTGAGCATTTCATGCGTAATATTGTCAAAACATTTTTTCATCACGTTAAGCGTTTTAACAAAGACTCGTTGAATTAATTACACACAACTGTTAACGTTTTGTTTTTTCTCAAATGAGCATAAGTAAATGTGTAATCCGACAAACACTTCTGAATTTTAATGGCAGCCATTTCCATATGCAACGTAACTATCCGGCAATGCTCGAATTTGTATGAAATAACATGAGAAAAAAATGATGCTAGAATTTAGCCAACATTTGGTATGGGTAGTTATAAAACCCGGAAATGTCCGGAAAACCCGGAATTCTTTAAGGTAAAACCCGGAAAAGGTAAAAATGGTTATAAATGCATTATTATTCGTCCGATATGAATTATAATGGTTCCGTTGGAAAGAAGAGCCTCCAAAGCTTCTAACGATGTAAACATATTGTATGGCAGGGTCGGGATCGGTCTGTTAATTGCGGTCAAAGTCCGTCTACTTTTAGATTTTTTTCGCACACAAAAAATGCCTAATGGAACACCCGGAAAAGGTAAAAGTGGTTTAGAGGAAACAGTTTTATTAATTCGATATTAATTATAACGATACCTTTGTATAGAGGATCCTGATAAGTGCCTACGAATGATTTTGATTTATATATCATATTGAGGGTAAACAGTATATATGATGGCTTTTGTTGTCGTGAGAGCAATAAGGAAAAGACAGCGGGTGGTTTGACTATTTTCCCTCATGATCTTATTTCTGGAGTTAACTTATTATTTTATTAAAAACATGCGACGTTGTTTTTGTTTCATTTCATTGTGCCTTAGAAAGTTACAGTTATGTTGCTCTGGTGAACATACAACCATTGACTAGTTGAATAGTTTAATCAAATTAAGCGTATTCTCTTTTATTGTAGTTTGATTGAAATTGTCATGCAATTAGGTTAATTAGTGTTTTGCTTTTGAAGGTTTTTTTTTTATTTGGCAAAGTGTAATGTTTCGGCGCCCTTAAACCGGGTCTAAACCTCAGGCTATGCGTTGCTTTGCATTGGCCATGTTAATGCGGTGACCCAAGTGTGTGTCGTGTTTTTTGTCTTGTGTCTAATTAAATTGCAATTGGCCACATGCCTAAAATGACCGGCTTTGTTTTGACGATACAATAATTTCCTGCAGATGCAACTTGATATTAACGTTATTTATAATTGATATTGGACTCGAATCTGTTAGTTCATCCATAATACACAATTAATAAACAGCGTACATTCATCAGCATAATTCGCTAAACGTAATATGAAGCGACGTATCTTATTAGAATTTTCAAAACCCTATTATGTGTGTTTCCAAAATAATCGTACATTATGATAGTATGACGATATTTTGTACAATCCTGACAGACGCGTTAACTAATTATATTTGCGTAAATTACTTGTATTGCCCTCTTTTCGTTATTATTGATGGAAACACGGAGCTTCATATCACGTTCGGTTATCTCTAGCGCCACCTCTGTTTGGAGTTGTATTATTTATTGAGTCAACTATACTTCCAAGATGGTACTTGTAACCGATAGTAAAAATGAAGATAAGTAAGTTTATATGTCTTCGACGATATCACAAGTCCCTTAAATGTAACATGTGGAAAACAGCAATTAAGATTAAAGAAACCTCAGCTAATGTAATTTACGTCATGCACAACACGTGTAAAACATTGCCCAATTACCGGGGTCTTTGTGCCGATGTCGTTTGAACCGATAACGAACACAACAACCTGTAATGATGGTTTAATGTACAATGAACAGGTTTTGATGTGAATAAAAGATAATATATCCCTTTTCCGTATATACAAGAGAAATTGAGAAAAATAAGTTTCAGTCTCGTGAAAATGTGACATTTTATGTTATGTGGACAAAGCAGGATGAAGATCCTTATCGCGCATGCATACCGCCGCTTTAGTTTTACGTGAAATTGGTGAGGTTATCACAGGGGAGGGGCGGAGGCGGGCACAAATCTTGACCAAAGCGTGACCAAACGATCGTTATTTGGGCATTCATAACGTTGAATATAAGTGACACGAGTGTGGTGCTTTATGAAAATTTCGGTTTGGGGGACTCAAAAAATGTATTTGAAGACAAATATACACAATCGATCTTTAAAAAAAATAACATGTTGTTTTTTTTAATTCCGTAGTATTGTTCTGATATTCTAGATGTGTTTAGAAGATCATCATATTTGCCAAACATTTGCAGGGATATTTTTATGATATAATAGAGTAACATTATCACTTACAAGCGGGTTTTTAAATTTCCTCGATCAAAATTACATTCTCAACCTTATTCAAAATATAAATTATTGTGTTCTTTATTAATTAGGAAACAAACATGCATTCCTAAATGAAAACTTTATTTTTAATATACATTCTGTTTTTTACGGTAATAGCCGTTTTACTGAGACAGTGAATTGTTAGCATGAATTAGCTTTACACATAAGTATATAGCCTCTGTATGGGGGAATTAGGTACAGTCCGACAGATTCATGTACAATTCAGGTTAATAGAGGCAAATATTACAAGAGCCAGAACTTCCTAAATAATAGGCAATATATAACTTCCGGCATTAACGTACAACTGCATGTCGCCCTGAAAAATGTCCATGAGTATAAATGAAAATCCATTGAAATTATACGAGGAGATGCGTTCACAAGAAATTATTCCTATACTAAGTATATTGAAAAAATAATCCAAGGGTCATTATTTCAGTTTAACGGCAAGCGATATTTAAATTTCCGAATAAAAGACGGGAGAGCTTATGTCCGCCCCTATGAAATTTACGGGAGGGTTTTTATCCGGATGCCTTATATCCCTATTATATGCATGTAAAGTGATAATGTCGAAAGAAAAGCGTGTTGCACGAAAATCGACTTTAAATACTCCAAACTAAATTTTAGGGTCGGCAAGAAAAAAAAACGTAGGGTCGGGTTACCGGAAACAATTTTATGCTTTAAAACTGTACCTTTAAAACAGAAAATGTCATAATTTGGTAGGGAAATTAAACAACTTATACCAACCTACAGCGCACATCTGATATTGAAAAAATACTTTTGCATATTTTCATAAATTTTCCTTCACAACGATATTATTTTAATTCAAGTCGGTAGAAAATATTGCTTTTATAATTACTTTTATCTTTTCCGAATTTTACGCAAAACATAATTAGGCATTATAAATCATAAAACTTTACCAACTTTGGACGCTAGCAAGAGTGCTAATTTGATATTGAAAAACATTATTGTTGCATGTTTTACAAACCTTAGATACTTGGATACCATTATAATTAATATGGAAAAAATAATATAGCTTTTATAATCACTTAAACATAGGTTTTCCTTAAATGTCGGTATCTCTGTTTTTTGTATTATATATTGTGAAATGCGCATTTTTCAGCTGATTCGTTTCATATAATTATCATGACGCTATGTTAAAAAAATTAAATTTTATTAAGAAAACATGTACATCACATGCGCAATTTTCTGGGTGGACGGACTTTTTGACGTTACGTCATAGCATATTTTGATAATAACATGAATATAATATTGACACATCATTTAAATGTTATTAACCTATAAAATTACAACTATTAATGTAACGCTTGATCAATATCAAATTTCGTATTTTGCATGGTTTGTTTTTGAATACACGTTTAAAAACAACAAATAAAATAAGTTGTAAATAAAATAAGTTTAACACAAGACAAACACATACCATATCTCCAGGTTAATTTCAAAACTGTGTTGACTGCCATTACTACGAAAGTACAAGTTTTTAAATGAAATAACGAAATAAATCCTGAACTTCTTCCATTTAGCTTTTGTTTTGACATCTTTATTATATTATATTTATTCAAACGAAGTTATACATGAACAGCGCATTCGTCTTTAAATACTATTTGTATGTATACGCTGCCCTGTATCTTTTTGAGCAACAGTATTTAAAAGTATTTTATTAAAATAATAAACTTGCAAAACCAGCATAGTTGTTGATAACCTGTCATCAGGCTAACGGAGTTCACATTTTGCAAATGCATTTTGTGTTTTGACCTTTTTGGTCAGTCATCCTGGTTATTCACAATATCATGGGGCGTTTATGACACAAAGGTTGCATTATATCAAACCATTCAGAACAGTAGTATAATGTTATAACGTATTGGGTTGTTGGTTACATGGTTAACACGTACTACAGTATTTTTAAAATGGTATCAACGCAATTGATAAGAAATGAAGCATTAGGAAGACTAGCAAGCACTGATTAACAAAGTATAAAAATGAAGTGTCTTGAAACATTACACGTGTTTATACTTGCGAACACAACCGGATTTATAAGCGGGATATTGTGAGTAAAACGCCGAAATATATTGCTGACATAATTATTTTGTTAACCAAATATCTCCGCTCAATACTTACGCCATTGTTTTTGGATTGGCCAAACGCGTCCAATTGTGTCGAATCATATGATCAATTGTTCAAGATATCTTCTTTGTGAGGGAAAACTTTTTTTTTCCTGTTTACGTATTATTTGGTGTTTTATCTCAACATAATCTTCCGGTCTTTACATCCATGTCAGTTGGATTTGAATGAATTTTCTTCCTGTCCAATTGTGTCGTATTTATGGTTAATTGTTCAAGTTTTCTTCTTTGTCAGGGAAAACTATTTTTTCCTGTTTACGTGTTATTTGGTGTTTTATCTTAACATAATATTCCGGTCTTTACATCCATGTCAGTTGAATTTGAATGAATTTTCTTCCTGTCGTTTTTAGTTTCGGGTTTGAATTATAAAATTGGAAAACCAATCAAGCACACGCGAGTAAGTTGTACTTCAGGAAGTACTGTGATTTTGCTTTAAATGTATAATATTGCTTCATAAGCTCACCTGAAAATACGTCATGATGTTATAAGTCAGTCGTAATTGTATGTAGTGAGTTCTACCATTCAACTCGGTTAAAACCACAGCGGTGTTTTAAAACAGTGTTTCAATATATAATTTTCATTTTTGCAGATGAAATAAGCCAGGAAATGTAGTGTTCAAATTATACATTATATATATGTTTTTTTATACATAATGACTTTTTTACCGACTTTGTTCAACTTTAATATAAATTGTAGTTGATTCAAACGGAACACTTCACCCAATCAACGGAACTGTACGTAATCCAACTCGGCTTTCGGCTTTTCACGTCCCAACGTTTGTGAGTCTAGAAATTTAGTTAGGTAGGAGCGATGTGACACACTCTGGGTTTTCCGGACATTTCCGGGTTTTATACCTCCCCTTTGGTATTAATATTGCATGTTAAAATTTAAGACGAACGTTCAACATTTAGGTACGGAATGAACGAGCAAACCAGTCTGTACACTGCCTATTAAACAGACGGGCCGAATGTTGAAAATGCGGCATGCTAGCCTCCTGGTCTCTAATCATGCTTATAGAATAAGCGAGACCACTGTGCAGGAGAGTGCCCATATTTTAGCTTGATTGCTCCGCAAATAGCACTGACAATGTTATCGGGTGTCAACATCCGGTGTTTTTGTTTTTGAGAATTGGGAAAAAATATGCATATTTGGCATTGGGAATGGGTCCGACTATCGGCCCCGTGAGATAGGCAGAAAAAGGCATGATTCTAGATATAAAGTAATCTTCTTGGTCAATACCATAGTATGATATCATTTAACAATAACAGGATCCCAATTATGTAAAAATAATGTAATAAAAGTATCCAACACAAACCAAAATAAACCAGAACCTTAAGGATAAAAATGGTAAAACTTAAACCAATACTAGATATCAAGTTAAATTCTTGGTAAATAACATATTTATTTATGATAACATTTAACAATAATAGGATCACAATAATGTATAAATATATAAAAGTATCCGCTTCAGCTACTCCTATAAATATGAGGTCGATTTACATCGACCTCATATCGTTTAACGTTATTTTGCAATAGCATCGTTCCGACATGAATTCATGTCGGAAGCTTTAACGGCATCAAATTCATATAACAGCACAGAATAATCATGCAATAAATTATTAAACATAAAATATAAACATTATTTTACTAATTGCATTAGAAAAATGTTTATACAAACTTACAAGTAATGATAGTCCAGACCTTAAAACACTATCACTGTTCAAATTCCATATTGTTGCCATATAGCACTGTGTAAATTGAAAGTTGCATAATGTTACCTCATTGGTCGGTTATAAATACATTGTTTCTCTATATATAGTATTCGATTTAGACGAAAATAATAATTTACGTGGAATGTCATATTAGTTTTCCATAAAAACTTTGATCTTGCCGTGTGTGTTTATGGACGTTATTAATTATGTTATACTTATTTTTGTATTTCATTAAGAATTAGAACGTGTGGCGTATGACACCATAGTGTTATTTAGTATTGGTCGGCACAGTATCTGATCATAACGAGATAATTGGTTTGTGCTGAACACAGGGGCAATAAAACCACAGATCTATCGATAAACAAGATTATTGAGATATCTTTTATTGAACACCGCGATAAAAATGCTCAAACCACGGACTCTAGATTACACGGATAAGAAACATGGCAACATTCTCAGAATCATCACTGCTATATGTGTAATCACCTAACAATTCGTCTAAAAATAATTTATATATTTGAGTTGAAGACGATGTACTGTTGTATAAGTCTGAATAAACTATCTGTCTGCCTGTCTAAATCTAAGCCGTCATCGTCCCAGTGAAAAAAATCTGATTTTGAATAGTTGGACATGATGCACTGATGTCAAAATACGAAATGACCCGCGTAACACCGACCGTGATTTTCAAGAATCTTTAATAAATTGATAATTTAAGGTAATTAACATTTCATATAATTATACATAATTCCCTCGTTGATAATTAACAGCAAACGATGAATGTTTTTGACACCCATTTTATTTCAAGTATGCATGCAAAGCCGAATAAAATCGAGAGGGTCCGCTATATACGCTGTTTCATCATAAATTTAACACCCTTTCTGTGTTATAAACAAGAGCTGAAATCATTAATTTATTAAGATTTATTTATAATAAGCTTTATTGATATGTTTCGTGAACAAAATACTACAATATATTCCATAAAAAATATAATAATCATGGCAAAGGAAATTCAATGGCCGGTTTCTAAACAAAAGCATAATCGCCAAGACCGTAGCATCAGTTCAGTGCGTTAGGAACGCGCGCTACTTTCTTCCGCCTTCATTCCTTAATTACTTTCGTTTTTAAACAATTTTTTTCCTATCGTATACAGAATTCTATTCTCCTAAGCAAGATGTAATTTTTAAAACTGAACTCCAAATATAAACGCTACAAATTGGTATTAAGTACGAACATGTCAACCGTAAATCTAGATTCTAAAACTCCAAAACGGTATAATATTTGCAAAAGTTAAAGTTATAACTCGCCGGGCTGTCGAAATCAGAAGAACGCTACAAATTGGTATAAAGTACGAACATGTCAACCGTAAATCTAGATTCTAAAACTCCAAAACGGTGTGATATTTGCAAAAGTTAAAGTTATAACTCGCCGGGCTGTCGCAATCAGAAGAAAAACTTAATATATATTTATATATCTGTTGACTACGTAACGTAAAGCTTTCTAATGATATATAATTTGTCAAAATCGGTTGAGAAATGAAACTATAATTCAACAAAAGACGTGAGTGGGTACATCAAAATGTATAACCTCGGCGCTTCGCCGTACACTAATTGTACAAGATCGATAGCCACAACACGGTAAAACGCGCGGTGGTAAAACATAAAATGTGTATTTCTTGTGTTTATCTCGCTATAAATCCATTAAAAACGACGGGAATATACTAAAACGTATATTTTTTGAAAGAGGAATTAATAAGCAACAAGATAACGTATAAACCAATAAAATCAGATGAATAGTTTTTGCATAAGATTGAATTTACTACAGTAAGGGTCAAATACTCGATTCATCTCCTATCAATATACACTCCGTGATACAACTGGTAGTTTTAACACACACATATAGGTTTCATTTAATTAAAGAGTACAGAAAGCTAAAAAGCGATGTGGTTTGTTGTACAACAACAATTGGTTATGTGTAACCTATTCAAAAAATAATTTCGTTCAAGATAATTCAATGTAATTCTATAAACGACAAACACACTTCGTGTGTTGTGTATGTTTATTTTTAAAAATGTACATAAGTGGTTTAAAAGCACAATGTTTACACATTTAAGAGGTAATCGCTCACATTTATGTCTAATTAATGATAATTTTATGCATTAGCAAAGATTTAACGAGAAAAACTGAAGTTTAAGTTGAACTCAATTTGCTATAGGAAAACGACGGTAGCCGTTTAGACGTAAGCGGGGTAGCTTACGTCTAATTATTTGGACTACCGCTTCAGCCTCTTTTCCACTGACTGTGCAGTGCTCCTGTGCTTTTTATGACCGTTGAGTCCAACTTGACAATTATCTGAAATCAAACTCACAGCATAAATACACATTAAAAATAGGATAAATGTTTAACATATTAACAATCTCCTTCCAGCACTACATCTTACCATTATTTATTAATCCATATATTTTTCTATATTACAGTTTTAAGCTGAGTTTTTTTATAACTCCGCGGGTTTACCTTTAAATATTATAACTTATTACAACACACATAAACATACTTTAAAAACAAACCAAGATGCATGCAACAAATGCTTACTGTATGTGTAAGCCTTGACCTTGTGAGTTATACCTAATGCCTCATAACTGTTTTGCATAATAGATCTCAAGCAGATGCATGAACATGTTAAGTTTGGAGAACCGGGTCCAAAATATTCATTTTATGAGCAAGTTTTAAGTTTTGGGACAGACATACAAACAGAATAAACAAAATTCAATCGTATTCTCTGTATTTCTCATTGAAGTAACAAAATAGTGTTATAATTAAATAAATCCAATGAAACAATGTATCAAATTTATGATAAACACGGCATTTTTCATTATAAATATATATATATAAACACTTTTTTGGCAGCTGGAGCTTTAAAATATTACAAGCACAGTATTATTAACAACTGTTTTGAGATTTTCCCCCAATCAGCGGATCCGCAACTGACATGTACATGAGGTGCAATTTCCATCCTTTTATTTCCATAAATCATTTACATATACTAAAATCACTCACTGGAATTTAAAAACAATAATAAATAAACAAATTAATACCAAATGTACAAGAATTAACCAAGGAAATGTGCTTCAAAATTGTCTTTCAATTGTGGACGCGTATTGTAGATAGACGGTGTGACGGTAAAATGACACGACGGTACTAGTTACAACAGCATGATTTTCAATGAAAACACCCTTGAAATTAAGAAGCAAAACGTTGTTATTGATTGAAATTTATCACATTTTCCAAAAATCACAGTATATTTATATGTCAACATCTCTAAGACTAAAATGTTAATTAAATCATAGAGTTAATTCGGATATGCCCGAGATCCGGAACTACCCGACCGACTGTACATCGTTAGATTTATGCTTATTACGTTTCCTCCCACTTTTACTTATAGCGAAAGCAACAAAATGATCCATTTGGCGCTACAATTTGTCTTATTTTGTGCTAATAAATCACCCATTTCTTCCTACAAATTGGAATCCATTTTGCACGTAAAATCGACCCATTTTACTATAGTGTGTGCTTTGTAAAAAAGATAATGCCAAAATTTAAAGAATGATGCACCGATATGCAAATTTTGCTTAAAGTAGATACGCATAAAGTATATATAATGTATATATATATATATATATATATAATAAAGTAATAATGTTAACTTTTTTACTGTCAAATGACAAAATTATTATGTCATTTGACAGATAAAAGTGAACATTATCAATGATTTTCATTGTTTGTTTTCATTGTTTCGATCACTGATATTTCTCTGTTCACCAGACTACATGCATACAATATAACACACAGATATTCATCAGATGAAGATGAGGATTCTGATAGTGGTTTGCCTCTTCCTCACAGTGTTAACTGACCTGGTAGCTGGGATGCAGATTCATGTGCGCACGTCTGGGACTGTTGGACCTCTGAGGCATTTCTGGAAATCAACAGGATTCAGGAAATATCATGAGCCTTATTCTGGGAAAACTGGGCTTAATGCATGTAGGTAAGGTATTTTTCCAAGATAAGCCTCTGCAGTATGCACAGGCTAATTGGAGACGACACTTTCCGCAGTTATAGTATTTTTCATTTAAAGGAAGTCACTTCATTACATATATCTAGTTTAGGCGTGAAGTGGTGTTCCAGATTAGCCTGTGTGGACTGCACAGGCTAACCTGGGACACTTTGCACACATGCATTCAGCCCAGTTTTCCTAGAATGAGGCTTTTATAAGGAAATGATTTTCATACCAAATTTTTATTAAAACATTACACTACAGTTACACTACAGTACAGTAAGAATATATGTTCTAAAGTTTAAACAATACACATTGAAGATTCTACTTATAACACTAGAGAATTTCCTTAGTAGATGTCATCTTCAAGATTAGAACTGACAGTTTAAGTTTTGTGTCAATGCTAGGAAAAATTGTCTCAAGAATAACAAAAATTCCGTACACATTTCGTAGATGTTTGGCAGGCATATTTGTAAGCGTAACATTAAATTAATGGATTACTCATAAAACAAGTACCATTATTTAAAAAAAGTTTAAGTGTGATTATATAAGAGTCATATTGTTGGTCTGTTGTCCATCCAAAAGAGATTGCTTCTATATAAAATGTTATAAGTTTATGTAGCAAAATACTTATACATTTGTAAAGCAATTAAATGGAAACTTGAAATATGAAGTCACCATGTGGTGTTCATGTTAAAGACATAATTTGCATGTGCGGTGATCCACTCTGTGATTATTGAGCTGTGTACCTAGCCCGATCAGTGGACACTATTGAAACAGTTGGAAGACCTTGACTATCCCGCTGATCTGGCTCTTCTCTCCAATACACAACAACAGATGCAAAAAAAGACGAACATGGTAGAGGACAACTCAGCTCAACTGGGCCTCACCATCAACAGAGGTTAGAGCAAGGTGTTCAAGACGAACACATCCAACAACACACCCATCACAGTCCAAGGCAAGGCGCTGGAGGAGATGGAAAGCTTCACCAAACTCGGCAGTATTCTGGAAAACCAGGGAGGTACTGATGCAGATTTAAGAACCCGCATTGGTAAAACACGGCACCTTTCCATCAGCTAAAGAACATCTGCGGATCCAGCGCAAATGGCATCACCACAAAGATTAGGCCCTTCAATACCATCATGAAGCCAATACTCCTTTATGGAGCAGAGACATTGAGAGTCACTGTCACCACCATAAAGAAAATACAGGTCTTCATCAACACCTGCCTGACAAAGATGCTCAAGATCTGCTGACCAGACAAGATCTCCAACGAAAAATTATGGAGAAGAACAAAGCAGCAGCCAGTAGAAGGAGACATCCTTCAGAGACTTTGGCAGTTGATAGGCCAAATCGTGTGCATGCCTGCATCCGATACGACAAGTCAATTTCTCACATGGAACCCCCAAGTGAAAAGGAAGAGAGGTCAGCCTAGAAACACCTGGCGCCATGACCTGGATGCGGATTCTAAGCAGATGGGAAAAACATGGGCGCAGCTCGAGAGACTGGCCCAAAACCGAGACGCCTTGGAGAAAGCTGGTTAGTGGTCTATGTCTCAGACGGGACCACTGGCCAAGATGAAATGTTGATGATGACATGTGCCCAGCCAGAAGTATTGCTGCCATGTAAAATGTAATAAATTGTGGATAAATCTTTTTCTATAAAATCTTAAGTGATTAAATTAGAAGTTCAAATATGTGACAACCATGAAATCTACATGCACATGCACAGCACACATTCTTCATGCACAGTGATAAACGTGTTCCTGCATAATGTGCTTCCATCCCTGTTACAAAGTTGTGTGGTGGTATTAGTCAATTTTATAACCAAGCTCTAGTAGTATTTTGAAACATGACATAGAAGTCACTCTAGTTCATGGGGCTTATTGCATATGCTTAAAGTATCGTCCCAGATTAGCCTGTGCAGACTAAATGTGTTGTTTTTTTTTATAAGAAGACACTTCTTCTGAACACAAAAACCCATAAAGGAAGAAAGTGTTGTCCCTGATTATCCTCCGCAGACTTCACAGGCTAATCTGGGACTACACTTTCCACTCGTGCATGAAGCCTCTTTTTTCCAGCACGAGGCTTAATAATCAATTTTAGCCCGCCACTTCCTCACACGGATGCAGCTGCGTTTGATCTGAGCCAGGACATGTAGTATAACATCGCCATGATTGGAGCCATACCTAGGTCCGGTATTGAGCAGGTCTGCATACACTGGCTTCTGGACCTGATGACAGTGACCAGGTAATGCAGTATGACATCACCATGATTGGAGCCATATCTAGGTCCGGTATTGAGCAGGTCCATATACACTGGCTTCTGGACCTGATCACAGTGACAAGGTAATGCAGGATAACCTTGCCATGATTGGAGCCATACCTAGGTCTGGTATTGAGCAGGTCCTCATACACTGGCTTCTGTACCTGATCACAGTGACAAGGTAATGCAGTATAACATTGCCATGATTGGAGCCATACCAAAGTCCTGTATTGAGCAGGTCCGCATGCACTGGCTTCTAGACCTGGCGACAGTGACAAGGTAATGCAGTATAACATTGCCATGATTGGAGCCATACCTAGGTCTGGTATTGATCAGGTCCACATACACTGGCTTCTGGACCTGGCGACAATGACAAGGTAATGCTCTATAACATCACCATGATTGGAGCCATACCCAGGTCTGGTATTGAGCAGGTCCGCATGCACTGGCTTCTGGACCTGGTGACAGTGACAAGGTAATGCAGTATAAAATCGCCATGATTGGAGCCATACCTAGGTCTGGTATTGAGCAGGTCCACATACACTGGCTTCTGAACCTGATCACAGTGACAAGGAAATGCAGTATAACATTGCCATGATTGGAGCCATACCTAGGTCTGGTATTGAGCAGGTCCGCATACACTGGCTTCTGGACCTGATCACAGTGACAAGGTAATGCAGTGTAACATGGCCATGATAGAAGCCATACCTAGGTCTGGTATTGAGCAGGTCCACATACATTGGCATCTGGACCTGATCACAGTGACAAGGAAATGCAGTATAACATTGCCATGATCGAAGCCATACCTGGGTCCGGTATTGAGCAGGTCCGCATACACTGGCTTCTGGACCTGATGACAGTGACCAGGTAATGCAGTATAACATTGCCATGATTGGAGCCATACCCAGGTCTGGTATTGAGCAGGTCAGCATACACTGGCTTCTGGACCTGATGACAGTGACCAGGTAATGCAGTATAACATTGCCATGATTGGAGCTATACCTAGGTCCGGTATTAAGGAGGTCCGCATACACAGGCTTTTGGATCTGATCACAGTGACAAGGTAATGCAGTATAACATTGCCATGATTGGAGCCATACCAAAGTCCGGTATTGAGGAGGTCCGCATACACTGGCTTCTGGACCTGATCACAGTGACCAGGTAATGCAGTATAACATCGCCATGATTGGAGCCATACCAAGGTCCGGTATTGAGCAGGTCCGCATGCACTGGCTTCTGGACCTGGTGACAGTGACAAGGTAATGCAGTATAACATCGCCATGATTGGAGCCATACCTAGGTCCGGTATTGAGCAGGTTCGCATGCACTTGCTTCTGGACCTGATCACAGTGACCAGGTAATGCAGTATAACATTGCCATGATTGGAGCCATACCTAGGTCTGGTATTGAGCAGGTCCGCATACACTGGCTTCTGAACCTGATCACAGTGACAAGGCAATACAGAATAACATTGCCATGATTGGAGCCATACCTAGGTCTTTTTTTGAGCAAGTCCGCATACACTGGCTTCTGGACCTGGTGACAGTGACAAGGTAATGCAGTATAACATCGCCATGATTGGAGCCATACCTAGGTCTGGTATTGAGAAGGTTTGCATACACTGGCTTCTGGACCTGATCACAGTGACCAGGTAATGCAGGGATGGATATTAACTCATAGGCCCTAAATTTGTGATTGGCTATTTGATATTTCATAAAGTTTTATGTTCTCTATACAACAAGTGCTGGCAGAACAAGCAGGTTTCACAATGTTTGTTAGATTGAATAGAATGTTAGCTTCTTACTTTACAATGTAACACTAATAATGTCATGGCATATTAACCCTTTACCAGTTAAATAAGTATTTTGACACATTTGTAGTCCGTCAGAAAGTAAGATATAATCAAAGACCTTTCTTACTAGATTCAAATTTTAAAGGCTTCAGTTCCAACCCTTAAATATTGATGAGCAGCAAACAGCATAAAACCTGAACATACTTCAAGTTACTCTTAGGCTGTTCTGGTTGTATGCTGTTTGAACATAGCCATTTTCATTTTGCTTCTGAGTGGTAACACAACTCTTTGCTGTTAACTCACCAATGACACAAAAGTTATAATATGGAAACTGGAATCGAAACTTAAATGTAAATGATCAGAGGTATTTCCATTTTTAAATGACTGTCACATGACTATGTTTACGCCAAAGAACATATGTCTCTTCAGCCTACCCCCATTCAAGCCCCCTATGACTTTCACATGACTATGTTAACATCAAAGAACATCTCCCTCTTCAGCCTGCCCCCATTCAAGCCCCCTGTGACTTTCACATGTCTATATACGCTAAAGAACATCTCCCTCTTCAGCCTGCCCCCATTCAAGCCCCCTATGACTTTCACATGTCTATGTATACGCCAAAGAACATCTCTCTCTTCAACCTGCCCCCATTCAAGCCCCCTGTGACTTTCACATGACTATGTATACGCCAAATAACATATATCTCTTCAGCCTGCCCTCATTTAAGCCCCCTGTGACTTTCACATGACTATGTATATGCCAAAGAACATCTTTCTCTTCAGCCTGCCTCCACTCAAGCCCCCCGTTTACAACTTCACCAGCCTGGACTCCCTGATAGATCTCCTGTACGCCAATGGACTGAAGCCTGGGTTTGAGCTCATGGGTAACCCGTCGGGTCTGTTCAAGGACTTTGAGGACAAGACCTCCCTGATGATGTGGAAGGATCTTGTCACCCAGACAGCTCAGAGATATATTGGTATATGTTAATTTGTAATGTACTATATCGACTTGTTATAACTGTTGCTTACAAAGAAACTATAATTGCATACAGACAGACTGTCTATTTAACTATCATGTGAAGTTGAAATATGACATCAATCTTGGTATAAACTGTGTTTTTTCAACAAATCATTATATGCACTTTAATCTTTTGTATTTATTCTTTTTACAAATTATAAGTAAAATGGAGACTTGAATATGTAATTACATCATTTTTTTTTATTCTTGTTACTTGATGTTTGATTAGATATTTTTTAAATCCTCAACAGGTAAAACCACGTGCATGTCTGCATGAACACAGTTTAAAAATACAGTTAAAATATTAAACAGTACTATCACTGTTAATAAAAAATGTATATAGCCAAGATTTCTCAAACGCAGCTTTATAACTTAGCACCTGTCGTGAGGCCGGTCAGTCTGATGGTCAGCTGAATGATAGCTTGTTAAATGGAATCCTTCATGTGAATATGAATATGATAATATATAGAGAACTCGTTGAGTTTATAATCACACCAATCAGTATAATGGATCATTTGGGTGTTTAGAAAGATAACTATTGATTTTGAGGTCAACAGTCATATATCAACATCATAGAGGCTGAAGATAACTATTGATTTTGAGGTCAACATGTGAGTCATAGATCAACATCATAACGGATGATTACATGAAACTTATGTCTGCATGATATCTCAAGAACACTTGTACCTGTGATAATGCAATTTGATATTTGAACTTGGGAGCTAAGGAAGAACTTATTGATTTAGAGGTCAACAGGTCAAAGTCTATGGTCATAGGAGCTTTAAATATGTTGCTTCTTTTGCTCTTTAAATAGAGAAGGCTTTGATGTGCCATCATCTGAATAATTATGCTGGTCTGGGTGGTGGTACCCATTTAAAACTAAAGTGTTTTTTAGTGAGGCTGATCCCTTGGTGGGGTGGTCACAAGATGAAGAATGGCGGGCTGATTCTACATATGCTGCCATTGTTGCCAAGGTAACAATCTGTTTTACATTTAAGGAAATGCCTTATACTGGTATTTAGTTTTGCAGGCTTGTATTGGGTGTTAATGAATCAACATAGTGGTATGATGTAAATGATATTCTAACATTATATGAACTCGACAAAACACGGTTTGATCTCCAATAAAGACTTCAAATAGTTGTTATTAATATTATTATATTTTATTATTTTTGTATATCATAGAAATGTTTGGCAGTTCATGTTTAATTTAATTTTCATTCTTTTGGCCTCTGAACATAAACATGTTTTTTGCAAAAATATTTCTGAATCATATACAGTTTACATATTGTTTTCATTGACATAAAACTGTACAATTTCCATAACAACTAGTTCTATTTTGTCCAATTGTGACTTTTGTATAAAATGGGTAGGGCTAACATCATATAAAGTTAAATCTGTATATGTGTGAGAATAATGACTACCGTCTTGCTTGTATTCAAAGTAAAAAATACACCTAAAATTCACAAAAAATCATGTTTATTGCAATATGGTACCTTAAGTTTTTGTTCTTTACTTTTCATGCTTGTTTATAAAGTATTTTTTAGACGTATGATACACAGAGAACTGTTTGCCTTTTTCATAACAGGTGATATACAAGCATCAAAAAGCCTTTATTTCAAACCCAAAACAGAGAATACATAACTATCAGTTGCTAAGCAATGACAATGCCTTCCTGAGCTGGTCCCCTTACCAGTACACACAGCGAACACTTTTGGCCCGGTTCCAAATGAACAATACCAGTCCGCCACACACACACTTCTTTCAGAAACCAGTCTACAATGGAATGGAGTTGCTGTCTCTGTTGGGAGAGATAGAGGTGCAGTCGAAAATTACATGTAAGTGTCTTCTGCTTTGATAAATTTAGGGAACTTTTGCATTTTTATATCCCCCACCTCTATAGTTGGGGACATATTGTTTTTGCGCTGTCTGTTGGTTTGTTTGTTGGTTTGTTTGTTTGTTTTGCGTCAAATTTAACATTTGCCATAAATTTTGCAATATTGAAGATAGCAACTTCGTATTTGGCATGCTTTTGTATCTCATGGAGCTGCACATTTTGAGTGGTGAAAGGTCATGGTCAAGGTCATCCTTCAAGGTAAAATATGTTGGTCTTAATCGCTCATTTAATATACACTTTTGCAATATTGAAGATAGGATCTTTATATTTGGCACAGGGATCATATTTTTTTCGGTTTTGTCGGTCCTAGACCGATTGGGGTCATGAGAGACCGATTGAAAATCCCAAACAGTCGGTCCGATTCTGTTTGCTATTAAAATTCCCATGTCATAAAATCGATTACACAGTGTACATGTTAACACACCCTAATGACATTCTTATCTGGATTAGGTGTGATAAACCATTCGCTGCAGTCTCTAAACCGGTCAGGACCGGTTTATTGCACGTTAGACCAAGAATCAAAAACTTGTGAACAGCGGATTAAAGACGCATCCGAAAAGACGCGTCTGAATGCACGCGCTGTAACTAAACAAAACATGCCGATACATTTTCCACCAGCGTAATAATCCGGTAATATAATTATGAATGAAAGTCGCGGATCTGATCGACAGAACAGCCGAAAGTTATTTTTATGGCGGAACTTCACATAAAATAGTACACAAGAAAAATAATATACATTGAATAAATCTTTAGTAAAACCGTGTTAGAATCGAAATAATTCGTGTACTTTATACTTTGTTGTTAAATAACTCACGACCGGAAAATTAGATGCGTGGTTTCAAATGCTTCGCTCTCGTGATTAAATTCCTACGCATCTAAACTATCGGCCGTGGGTGATTTGACAACATATTATTTCTTAATTATTTGGTTTGTTGTTGTCAGTTGCCAACCTACGCACAGACATTTGTTTGGTTCAGTGCATGTTTGTAAGCTATTATCGAGTCGACAACAATTTAAAACATCGGTATAGACTTACACAGATTAATAATATTGACAACGATGATAAAAGTCTGATAAAACAGCACACGAAACAACAATGAAATATCAAATGATAAAACTAGTTGAGAAAACTCGTTCCGTCTATAAAAAAATGGCTTAGGAAATTTTACTTGTACATGTATTATACCACCTTCATGAATGGCAAAATCAATGGTATATATTTTAACGTAATTTGTCATGATTTCGGATATACATTTTCGGATACTTTTCCCCATTTATATCCGGACCGATTGATGTTGCGGGAAAATATGATCCCTGATTTGGCATGAATGTGTATCTCATGGAGCTGCGCATTCTGAGTGGTGAAAGGTCTATGCCATCCTTCAAGGTCAAAGGTCAAATTAATGGAGGGACATAGTGTTTCACAAACACATCTTGTTGAAGATTGGATATATTATTATATTATACTGTGTGGTCTTAATAGGCTAATCCAGGACAATACTTTCCAATTGTATTGTATTGTTTGAAAAAAAGATTTGTTTAAAAATATTTTTTTTATTATCAGTAACATCACAAAAAATGTTCAATCATCATATGAGCGGCCTTCTGGGAGAAATGGGCTGAATGATTGTGTGTTAATTTTCTTTCCAGATTAGCCAGTGCAGTCCACACTGGCTAACCAGGGAAGACACTTTCTGTCTGAACTGGATTTGTGTTAAAAATAAAGTTTCCTTTAATAAAATTACTATAAAAGCTAAAGTTGTACCTGATTTGCCTGTGTAGGACGATGCTGTAAAGACATGCATTAAGCCCTGTTTTCCCAATGTGAGACTCAAATCATTAAATTTCATTTTAAATCCTATATTTAAGAATTAAATTTCACATAAACCGGTCCTGAATTGAATGCAATGTGTCACAGCCTTGGTTTTTACTAGGTATACAAAGATTTAACTACCAGGTGAACAACACACTCCGGTTGAATTATAATTAATGGGAAGATGATCATTAAGACAGGGAATGGGTGCAACAAGATTTGGCAGATTAATGGCCCTTTATGTGTATTTCAAATATATATATAGTTATACGAAATCATGTGTTTAACTGCTTGGTTTATTTTTTTCAAACATTTGCATCTGAATGGTTAGATGATTGTCATGGAAGGAAGTTTTGTTCAAAGCAGTTTTATCCATTTTTCGTTTTGTCTGCTGTTACAGACTTTACTCTGTCCAAACATGTGTCGGGGAATCGGTGTCTGTGACACATTCCTAATAATTTTATTATTATGAAAAAAAAAAGTCATAATTGTGTTTTTGGTTTGACAAAACCATCATTCAACTTACGTGAGTTTGAGGTAACAATCTTTAGATAATGTTATGTTTTGTGTTTGCAGATACAAATGGAGAAGACTTGAACACTCCACTAGGTGTCCTGGCCAGCACGCACACCCCTGTGACTAACCACACTGCTGACAGGTAACACTCTTCTAGGTGTCCTGGCCAGCACACACACCCTGTCACTAACCACACTGCTGACAGGTAACACTCCACTAGGTGTCAGGTCCAGCACACACATCCCTGTGACTTACCACACTGCTGACAGGTAACACTCCGCTAGGTGTCCTGTCCAGCACACACATCCCTGTGATTAACCACACTGCTGACATGTTACACTCTTCCAGGTGTCCTGGCCAGCACACATACCCATGTCACGAACCACACTGCCGACAGGTAACACTCCACTTAGATGTCCTGGCCAGCACACACACACCCCTGTGACTAACCATACTTCTGACAGGTAACACTCCACTAGGTGTACTGGCCAGCACACACATCCCTGTGATTAACCACACTGCTGACAGGTAACACTCCACTAGATGTCCTGACCAGCACACACACCCATGTGACTAACCATACTTCTGACAGGTTACACTCCACTAGGTGTCCTGGCCAGCACACACAACCCCTGTGATAAACCACACTGCTGACAGGTAACACTTTACTAGGTGTCCTAGCCAGCACACACACCCCGTGACTAACAAAACTGCTGACAGGTAACACTTCACTAGGTGTTCTGGCCAGCACACAAACCCCTGTGACTCACCACACTGCTGACAGGTCACACTCCACTAGGTGTCCTGGCTTGCACACACATCCATGTGACTAACCACACTGCTGACAGGTAACACTCCACTAGGTGTCCTGGCCAGCATACATACCTGTGACTAATCACACTGCTGACAGATAACACTCTTCTAGGTGTCCTGGCCAGCACGCACACCCCTGTGACTAACCACACTGCTGACAGGTAAAATTCCACTAGGTGTCCTGGCCAGCACACACACGCCTGTGGCTAACCACACTGCTGACAGGTAACACTCCACTAGGTATCCTGGCCAGCACACACATCCCTAAGACTAACCACACTGCTGATAGGTAACACTCCACTAGATGTCCTGACCAGCACGCACATCCCTGTGGCTAACCACACTGTTGACAGGTGACACTCCACTAGGTGTCCTGACCAGCACGCACATCCCTAAGACTAACCACTCTGTTGACAGGTAACACTCCACTAGCTGTCCTTACCAGGACACACATCCCTAAGACTAACCACACTGCTGACAGGTAACACTCCACTAGGTGTCCTGACCAGCACGCACATCCCTGTGACTAATCACTCTGCTGACAGGTAACACTCCACTAGGTGTTCTGGCCAGCACATACATCCCCGTGACTTACCAGACTTTTTACAGGTAACACTCCACTTGCTGTCCTAGTCAGTACACACACCCCTGTGACTAAAGGCAATGCTGAAAGGTACATGGGCGCTGTCTTGTTTAAAATCTTAAGACTCACATAAGTTATGGCTATTTATGTCTAATTTGCAGCGTAAAAAAGGGAAACATGTGAACGATTATAAGGGCAATAATAGAATAACTGAAATTTGCAGATCACAGATGTTTATCCTTTGATATTATGCTTCTTCAAAACTTGCATTGAAACTTAAAATCACATGGTTAGTTTTAGCCTATTTATTTGAACCGATTGCATAGAAAGCCTAAGGCATATTTGAAACGCTTTTGAGTCTGCTTCCTGGGACTAGAAATAGTACTTGGTGTCTCTGGGGGAATCAAAACAACCCTCCCTCAATGGGGATTGAACCTGTGACCTCCCGATTGCCCGACGGACTTTATATCCACTATATCCGACTGCCACTTCATCCACTGCCACTTCATATCCACTATACCCGACTGCCACTTCAAAAAAATTCTTGATTGTCAACTTGACCAAAATTCATAATTGCGTCAATTTTTTTTTAGTTTAGTCTTTTTTACCAAATTTAGCCAAAAAGAAATAAATGTCTAAGTATGACGATAATTCTGAGTGGCATGTTTTGAAGTTGGGATCAATAATTTTGAACAGGCTAATCTGGCAAGACACGTTCTACACTTGCATTAAACCCTGTTTTCCCAGAGCATATGATATATATTTTATTTCTGGTAAAAGAGCTGTTTTATTGTTGTAGCTGGCAGACCACTGTTCTGATGTACATGAGCAATGACACAGGTCCCCAGACAGATAAGGCATACGTCTACCTTTCAATAGACATTGAACCCCCACGCTGGGCCTCTCAAGGTGAGTCTGGTTACCTGTCAAAAGACATCGAACCCCCTAGATGGGCCTCTCAAGGTGGGTCTTGTAACCTTTCAATAGACATTCACATTTTCAATGTTTTAATTGTATAAATTTCAAACTATAATGACATCATATCATAAATTATCTCATATTAAAAAAGGTGGAAAATTGTCAATTTGCTACAATGTAAACAGGTCCCTTTATATTGGATACTAGTAGTTTACATATGACCTGTGCTGAGAAAAAACGAGGCTTAATGCATGTGTGTCAAATGTCGTCCCAGTTAAGCCTGTGTATTGGAAAAAGGCAAATCAGGGTCAACACCTTCCGCCCGAACTGGATTTTTAGTGAGAAGAGACCTAATTAAATGAAAAATACCATTAAAGCAGAATGTGTGGTCCCTGATAGCCTATGAAGGCAGCACAGGCTAATCTGGGATGATACTTTACACACATGCATTAAGCTCCATTTTCCCAGTGTCTCCTTGCAGAGTTACAGATGACCACAAATGCTTGAAACCATGTTTACCAATAACGTTACTCATATTTCTTCCCTCAGAGTTACAGATGACCACACATGCTGGAAACCCTGTTTACCTAGAACATTACTCATATTTCTTCCCTCAGAGTTACAGACGACCACACATGCTTGAAACCCTGTTTACCAATAACATTACTCATATTTCTTCCCTCAGAGTTACAGATGACCACACAAGCTGGAAACCCTGTTTACCAAGAACATTACTCATATTTCTTCCCTCAGAGTTACAGACGACCACACATGCTTGAAACCCTGTTTACCAATAACATTACTCATATTTCTTCCCTCAGAGTTACAGATGACCACACAAGCTGGAAACCCTGTTTACCAAGAACATTACTCATATTTCTTCCCTCAGAATTACAGATGACCACACATGCTTGAATCCCTGTTTACCAAGAATATAACTCATATTTCTTCCCTCAGAGTTATGGATGACCACACATGCTGGAAACCCTGTTTACCAAGAACATTACTCATATTTCTTCCCTCAGAGTTATGGATGACCACACATGCTGGAAACCCTGTTTACCAAGAACATTACTCATATTTCTTCCCTCAGAGTTATGGATGACCACACATGCTTGAAAACCTGTTCATCAAGAAAAATACTCATATATTTTTTCCCTCAGAGTTACAGATGACCACACATGCTTGAATCCCTGTTTACCAAGAACGTTACTCGTTATGAAGACTGCACAGGCTAATCTGGGATGATACTTTACACACATGCATCAAGCCCCATTTTTCCAGTTAGAGGCTTATTATTTACATTTTACCTCTGTCAGAGTTACAGATGACCTCATATGCTTGAAACCTTGTTTACCAAGAACGTTACTCATATTTCTTCCCTAAGAGTTAGGGATGACCACACATGCTTGAAACACTGTTTCCCAAGAAAAATACTAATATTTCTTCCCTCACAGTTACGGATGACCATACATGCTTGAAAACCTGTTCATCAAGAAAAATACTCATATATTTCTTCCCTCAGAGTTACAGATGACCACACATGCTTGAATCCCTGTTAACCAAGAACGTTACTCGTATTTCTTTCCTCAGAGTTACAGATGACCACACATGCTTGAATCCCTGTTAACCAAGAACGTAACTAATATTTCTTCCTTCAGAGTTACAGATGACCACACATGTTTGAATCCCTGTTTACCAAGAACGTAACTAATATTTCTTCCTTCAGAGTTACAGATGACCACACATGCTTGAATCCCTGTTTACCAAGAACGTAACTAATATTTCTTCCCTCAGAGTTACAGATGACCACACATGCTTGAATCCCTGTTTACCAAGAACGTAACTAATATTTCTTTCCTCAGAGTTACATATGGTGGGCTGGTGGCTAGACAACACCCTGGGTAACTCTTACAAGCTGTGGGATGAAGCAGGCAGGCCTCCCTACCCAACCCTGGAACTGCAGCACCAGATGAGAACCATCTCTGTAGGCTCTGATTAATATTAGCAAATATGAGTAGCGTTTTGGGAAAACTGGGTTTAATTCATAAGTGTAAAGTGTCTTCTCAGATTAGCCTGTGTTATCTGCACAGGTTTATCAGGGGTGATACTTTCGGCTTTAATGGAGTTTTTTGTTTAAAGAAAGTCTCTTCATTGCATACCAGGTTAGCTTGAAAGATATTTCCCTGCCGAGCCTGTGAGGATTGCACACGTTTTTTGGGAGGACACTTCGCTCAAGCATTAAGCCCCATTTTCCCATAATGCAGCTCATATAACAATTCTAAATTTTTAGGAATCTGTTGTAGGGTTATCATTCATTGGACAAATCAAATATAATGTAAAAGCTTATCAGTTATGGGGTAATCAGCTGTATATCAGTCCTAAGCTAATTTGTGGTTAGTTAATTATTAGAAGGTTATCAGGTGTATGCTTATCATTAAAAGGCTTAACAGAGCTCTGTTTGCTCAAATCTTTATGATTGCCAATTAAGGTTAAAGTCTGTTAACTTCAGACCAAAATAAAATTAATTTTAAAACATATTGTAAAATATATGCAAATAATTCAAGCAATCAAAATTTTTCTTAAATCAACACATATATTAAATGGTTAATATTTAAGACACATATATAACTTGATTCAAGGATTAACGGCTGCTAGCTAAACTGGCTGTTAAAGTTGTGAGCAACAAGTCGTAGCCATTGGTTTATTTCATAGGCTTATCAGAAGTAGGCTTGTCATACAAAGGACTGTCAGGTTTAGTTATCAGTGGAATTTTTATCAGCCGGTTACTTATTGGACGTAGGCCTATCAGGAATTGGGTTGACATGCATATCAGTCACAGAATTATCAAACAAAGGCTTATAGAGGGCTTGACAGTCATATAATTATCAAACAAAGACTTATAGAGGGCTTGTCAGTCACAGAATAATCAAACACAGGCTTATAGAGGGCGTGTCAGTCATAGAATTTTCAAACACAGGCTTAAAGAAGGCTTGTCAGTTATAGAATAATCAAACACAGGCTTATAGAGGGCGTGTCAGTCTTAGAATAATCAAACACAGGCTTATAGAGGGCTTGTCAGTCACAGAATTATCAAACACAGGCTTAAAGAGGGCTTGTCAGTCATAGAATTATCAAACACAGGCTTATTGAGGGATTGTCATTCATAGAATAATCAAACACAGGCTTAAAGAAGGCTTGTCAGTCGTAGAATTATCAAATATTGGCTTATAGAAGGCTTTTCAGTCGTAGAATTCTCAAACACAGGCTTATAGAAGGCTTTCAGTTGTAGAATAATCAAACACAGGCTTATAGAGGGTGTGTCAGTCGTAGAATTACCAAACACAGGCTTATAGAGGGCTTGTCGGTCGTAGAATAATGAAATACAGGCTTATAGAGGGCTTGTCAGTCGTAGAATAATCAAACACAGGCCTTTATAAGGGCTTGTCAGCTATAGAATAATCAAACACAGGTTTAAAGAGGGCTTATCAGTCGTAGCATTATCAAACATAGGCTTAAAGAGAGCTTGTCAGTTGTAGAATTATCAAACACAGGCTTATAGAGGGCTTGTCAGTTGTAGAATAATCAAACACAGGCCTATATAGGGCTTGTCAGTTGTAAAATTATCAAGCATAGACTTATTATACCATTTGTGAACCTTCCAGAACTCGCCCCCTATTTTCAACCAGCCAGTACAGCCTGGCAATCAGTTCATAGGAAAGTTCTTCATCCAAGAGCCTTCCATTGTTGTTGTACATGTCTGCTCCAAACCGGATGCACCTCCTGATTAGGTACGATGAAAACCATGCAAATGAGCCTCATTCTGGGAATATGGGGCTTAATACGTTTGCTTTAAGTGTCGTCCCAGGTTAGTATGTGCAGTCTGCACAGTCTAATCAGGGACAATACTTTTCTGGAATTTTTCTAGAGGACTTCTAGAAAATATCCAGTATCTGTGGAAGGAGTCGTCCCTGACAGGCTCATATGGAACACTTAATGGACATGCATTAAGCCCGGTTTTTCAAGAGAAAGGCTCATTATAAATATTTTGCAATTACATAAATTTGGATATGTCAAACTTTGTATATCACAAAATCATTTATAAACTACCAGAGATAACCAAATTCAGGTGTATGTGGAAGTTTGATCTCTATTTTGGCTGAAAAAAAACAACGGTCCTGGTTGTATAAAAAAATGCCCTTTCTTAAAGTAAGACTTGCTCACTATGTGCTAATGGTGAGCTTTTCAATCGCCTTTTTTGTCCGTTGTTTGTCAGCAACATTTACGTTGTGATATCTCTAGAGCCCACATTAATTTTCCAATCTTCATGAAAGAATTTTAAAATATCTTTCCCAGTGTGAAGTCAAAAACTAGGTCACTATGTCAAATTAAAGCAAAGGTATTAAACAATTTAGAAGTCTCATTAATTGTCAAATCTTCATGAAACTTGGTCTGAAAATTTGTTCCATTGATATCTCAGCCGAGTTTGAAAATGAAAATATGCCTAAAAATTAAATAATTTTATTATGTATGTTTCATTAAGTATTGTTATTAGTCTCAACTCTAGCTTCTCAGAAAAGTTTAATCCCTTAGGGCATCAGGTGAGCGCCTTAGGGCCCATGATCCTCTTGTTGACAAACATTGTTTACAATCTCAAGAATGCGATAGTTTACAAGTTGAGTCCACTAAGAATATGTTAATAGTACAATTGCTAAACCATTATGAGCTGGGCTCTGGAAAAACTTCGATTAATGAATTTGCGTAAATTTTAAAACCAGATTAGCCTGAGCAGTCGGCACAGGCTTATCAAGGACAACATTTTCTGCCTTAAATGGATTTTAACTAAAAAGAAACTCTGTTTAAACCAAAAATACATTTAAAGCAAAAAGTGTCGTCCCCTAATTAATTTTGCACAAAACTTTATGAACGTGCATTAATCCCCGTTTTACGAGAACGAGGCTTTTATAAATATGTCATTATGTACTTCATTTCAGCCCAACAATGTGAACATTCTGAATATAACCAGTGGACAGATACTGCTAACTTGGTCAGATAAGTGCTTGAATTCAAGGTACACATGTACACTCTCTTACTATCAAATTATGAGTAAACATCTGCTACACATTTGAGTGTAGCTCTGGGAACACTTGTCTGAATGCATAAAATGTCCTACCAGATTGGCCACTTCAGTCCCCACAGTTTTATGGTATTGTTTTGTTTAAAGGAAGACATTTCTTAAAGAAAATCTAGTTCATGCCGAAAGTGTTGTCCCTAACACTACTGTGTGAACTGCTGAGGCTTATCTGGAACAACACTTTGTTGACATTCATAAAGCCCAGTATTTCCAGAACCATGCACATTTGTATAACTTAGTTTGTTGTATTATAACTATATTAAGATGAGCATGGAAATTATCATCTACAAAAGAGAGAGGCACATTTCAAATAGAAATGGAATGAAGATGATGACCATAAATGCATATAAATGTACATATTTGCATCTGATGTTTGGTAATATGGTTTAAAATCAGGCCGGTAAACAGGAGGGGGTTCCAAGGGGCCCGGGCCCCCAGCTGGCTGTCAAGTTAGGATTTTTTTAATAATGGACCTACTGCAATGTTACTCTCATGAAAGGGCCCACAGTACACTTCCCCTCAATACAAAAGATGAGATGAGTTTTATTGTCCCTGATAAACAAGGGGATTAGCGCTATTTTACTCGCCAGTGGAGGTAAGCCCCTAGGCAATGTTTTCTTATGGGCTTGTACACAAATCCCCTCTCAGTCAATGCCCCCTTGTGATCCTGAATGCTTCATCTATCGATGGTTGATGTAATACTTTTTATTATTTGCCAAGGAAAGAAAAGCGGCGTACAGAAGCAAACAATATAGCAGGTTGTAGGCCTGAAAGTTGCTGACGTTAATAATTTGTGAAAAACACATAATGTTGGAAGCAATTAGAGAGGTGATATGGACATTTATTTATTACTTTGAACCGGCAAGATTCTTTGTCAAAGTCAAAGGCCCATAACTTCGCCAAAAATCAATCGACTGGAACGAAAGTCATACTTCATCCGAAAGTCTTGTAGGTAGACTCACACACCAAATATCAGGTAAATATCTTAAAGCTTTTGAAAAAAATCTGGATAATGAAATGCCCTACATACAAACTGCCATATGCCACCCTACCAGGGGCATAATTATCAGCTTAATATCCGAAAGAGTTGCGAAAAAACCCCTCAGGAAAACGGTTAATATAGTGAACATTTAAGTCCAAGGCCCATAACTTTGCAAAATATCAATGGGCTGTAACAAATGTTACACTTTATCTTTCGGTCATGTGGGAAGACTCGCATACCAAAAATCAGCTCAATATCTGATAAGGTTCTGTACAAAAAATATGCGGAAAACGGTTATTATAGAAAAAAGTTTCAAGGTCCAATCTAATGTCACAGGTGTTGACAATTTTGATGGTTTATATGTGTTGATGGTGGTGAAAGTAAAACTGTGTAGTAGATAATAAACATTTTATTAGGAATTTAGTTAGAAACTTTAGAGGAGGTTTGAATTCAAAAGGAAAATAGTATTATGGTTATATGTCAGTGATACTTTATGATTTCTTTACATAGGATTTTTGATTTTCAAAGTTTGCTTTCCTTCTTCATCGAATATATTACATTTCTGAAAATGCTGTTCACACCAATATTTAAAGCTTAAGACTTCAGATAGGTGCTGATTTACTTGTTATATTCCATAAATTTATATTACAAAATAAGTTTTGTTAAAGCGACATTATACGATTTTTTATATGTGTTCAATTGTAGAATATTGATAAAATATGTTACAATAATACAAAATCGGCAAGAAAAATTATACATTGAAGACGAATTTCATAAACTGCAGCAAAGACAGATTAGCGCCCCGAGCCGATTGTGTCGAAGATATTTTTTCCCACAATAACCGAAACATTCATCTTTTTAGTAAGTGTTCGTGTGTCGTATAAATAGATATTTAAAATGAACTGTTAAACTAAATTTAGATTCACATCGTACATGCATGATTTACATGCTGGCGAATTCGACTGTACAGACATTTTCGATTTCAGAATTAAATATCTGGGTTATTTCGCATTTTCGACACATGTTCTTCTTAACATTTATTTTAATTGTCCCCTACCGGTTTCACCGGAGGGGACTTATGGTTTGCACTCCGTCTGTCTGTCTGTCTGTGGGTCAGTCCGTCACACTTTTCTGGATCCTGCGATAACTTTGAAAGTTCTTAATATTTTTTCATGAAACTTGCAACATGGATAGATGGCAATATGGACACTATGCACGTCATTTCATTTTGTTCCTACGTCAAAAATTGTGGTTTCTATGGCAACCAAAAAAATAAAATATTTTTTTTCCGAAAATGGTCGAATTTCTGACAATGGTGGAGCCGGTAGGGGACCATATTGCTTGACAATAGCCTTGTTTATATTGAAATACATGTTTAATAAGTTTTTTTACACATTTTATATAAATTAATAAATATTTGACAAAATCGTATAATCTCGCTTTAAGCATTAAAATTCATATTGAAAAGTGCAAAATTAAAAAAAAAATAGGGAAGGGAGACCCCTCCCGCACCCACCCTAGTTGGGCCCCCCAGTCAAAAATTCCTGCGTATGGCCCTGAAATTGTGTGTTTTTCTCCCTTGATGGCTTTGAAACACTTGGCCTTTTCAAGGCCTTTTTAAGTCTATTTTCTGGCAATCAGTTCTTGGACAGATCTTAAGAGCTTGCATTCTGTGGAAACGGTGCTTTATGCATGTGCGTGTAGTGTCGTCCCAGATAAGCATGAGCAGTGTTATCAGGGATGAAACTTTATAAAAAAAGGTAAAAAAAAATTAGTCTAGGCAAAAAGTGTTGTCACTGATAAACCTTGGCACAGTCTTATCTTGGATGACACTTTACGTACATGCATTAAGCCCTGTTTTCCCAGAAGGCATCTCATTTGTATGCTGTTTATCTATTATTATGCGTTGATTTGGCTTCACTTAAGATCTTTGAAGAAATGAGTAATTGAAAATATGGAAAGGAGCAAATTTATTTTAATCTTTTCTTAGTACACATTTACTCTTATATGAGCCTCGCTTTGGGAAAACAGGGCTTAAAGCAGAGACCACTCAGGGAGGACACTTTCTGCTTTGATAGTATTTTTCATTTACAGGCCCACTTCAAGTATAGCTGGAGTGTCGTCCCTGATTAGCCTGTGCAGACTGCTCAGGCTCATCTGGGACGACACTTTATGCACATGCATTAAACCCTATTTCCAAGAGTGAGGCTTATAGCTTGTAGCACAGAGGGTACCAGGAAAAATATTGGTTGATTGTCATGCTTGCAAGATGTTTTAGATCGTTTTACAAATTGTGCGCATTTCTTTAACTTTTTATGTGTCACTGATAAACCCAGGCTGTGTACGATAGTGAATTATTTGTCTGGATAAATAGTTCTGTTGTATAGAGAAAACTGTCAAAGACCGTATTTTCCCACGTATAGCGCGCCCTTATGTGTAGCGCGCAGGCGGTTTTTTTTTATGCAAAAATGGAGACAAAAATATTTTAAGACAATAAAACCACCAAATGGGACCAAAAGTGGCCGCCATTTTACTATTTTTACTATTGCGCAATCCAATAACCCGGGTCATTAGAAAGCTTAATAAAGCATTCAAAATAGGAAGCGTCATAATGATTAGGAGAATGGGTTGCATTGCACTATACTTTTCTGACAATTTTGTAATTTTCTAGCAACAGATTAAATGATGTTATTTATCTCAACGTTATATATTTGACAGGGCTGAATGCATGTGCATTCAGTTTTATCCCAGATTTGTCTGTGCAGAATCAGGGAAGACACTTTCTGTCTTTATTTGGTTATTATTTGTTTAAGAAAGTCTCTGGTTTGCAAAAATCCAGTTGAGGCAATAAACCCCATTATCCCAAAGCGAGGCATATTTTATAATAAAATATTTTATATTTGTAGGTGTTTATTGAACTATGAAGTTGCCTACTCAGTAGATGATATAAACTACACCACTATTGATCCCGGCTATGGTTTAGCGTATACTACGTCTTTTGTCTACCAACCTTCAACTTTACAGGGTTTGTTAAGTAATTGAACACATAACAATAAACAGCTCATTGACATTGTGAAACAGTGTTTTCTTGTTGTAGAAGGATTAATATTTTGAGCTTTTGCCATAAAGGAGTGAGAAAAAACGAACAGTTCAAAGGAATTCGCAACGCTTAGCCTAAAACAATTAGCAACAGTTTAAAAACTAGGTGCTACAATGCGTTAATGATAATGAAAAGAAGTTGTCATATTTTGGGAGGAAATTTTTATAGATTTGGTCTTTTAATTGGATATTGCATAATGCATTTGATTTTAAATGGTTGTGTGAGTTATCAAAGGGAAATGCAAATTCTTCATGTTGAACATAATATCAAGAAAGGAAATTGTCTCTATAAGGGCTGTTGCTTGGCTAACAAACATGTTACTTTTCAATGCTCAACAGTGGTCCATATAATTTTCATTAAATTTATAGAATTGATTGCTCAACTATTGCATGTCATAAATGAATGCTAATCCCATACAACAGTTTCACTTTCAACTCTCTTTAATGTTGACTGCTTTCACAGGTGTTGCCTCAGACAACCAAGTTATTGGCTTCTACAGGGTGCGGGCACTCGACTATTTTGGACAGTATAGCGAATACTCGCTTCCACAGCAATATCCTTCCTCGGGCAAGGTGAAACACGGATACCATGGAAATCATTGTCAACGACTCTAATCACTTTGTGTGGAGTTCAAACACCACCATGTGTATGTGATTGATTGATTTTATTCTGTGATAATTATAAGTACAAATAATGTTCGCCACTATTAAGGGTATAGGGTGTTTTCTTAAAGAAATCTGTAAGACAAGCATTTCTGTATGTTTAGTATTTAAATATTCATTTTAAGCTTTTCAACAAGTATTTTTTCTTTAACAACACAATACGATTGTTGTTGATGTTTTTTTGTTTTATTTCCTTGATGTTTAAGCCTTGCTGTGGGAAAAAGGGCTTTATGCATGTGTGTGAAGTGTCGTCCCAGACTAGCCAGTGCAGTCCATAGAGGATAATAAGGGACATCACTTTCTTCCATAAGTGAATTTTCAATAAGAAGAGACTTCCTTTAAATGAAAAATATCATAAAATCTGAAAGCGTCATCCCTGATTAGCCTATGGGGACTGCATAGACTAATCTTGGACGACATTTTACACACATGCATTTAGCCCAGTTTCTAAGACCATTGATCATTTGTAGAGTCTTGTCAGAGAATGCAATCATTTAATACTTCTTTTACACGTAAACATAACTAAGCACGAATACACTGCAATATTTTATAACTGTATTATATTTTTTGTTCATGAATTACATTGATTTTATTTATAATTATGAGATTACACAAAATTATAATGTACATACAGTTGGTATTATATTTGATTCCTTTATATGCCCCCGGATCGGGGGTATATTGTTTTTGGCCTGTCTGTCTGACAGTCTGTATGTCTGTCTGTCTGTCTGTCTCTATCTGTCTGTCTGTCTGTCTGTCTTTCTGTGTGTGTGTGTGTGTGCGTGCGGGTGTGCGGGTGTGCGTGTGTGTGTGTGTGTGTGTGTGTCTGTCCAAAAACTTAACCTGGGTAATAACTTTTTCAGTATTGAAGATAGCAACTTGATATTTGGCATGCATGTGTATCTCATGGAGCTGCACATTTTAAGTGGTGAAAGGTCAAGGTCTTCATTCAAGGTCAAAGGTAAAATATATGGCTTCAACGCGGCGCAATAGGGGGCATTGCGTTTCACGAACACAGCTCTTGTTGAGAGCTATATTTATGAACGTTTACTGTTATGATCCAGTTTAGGACTTTTCACCTAAAAGACAAGTTCACTTTCTTGTTCTGTTTTAAGCTCCACTACGACCACAAGTCATCATATATAGTTTGACCTATACCAAGTGTTATTGGTTTAAGCATGAGGTCACTTACGAAGTTCAATAACTCTTACGTGCAATTTGGAAGAATTACACAATTCGAATTTAACATTTGTGTACATCAAGTCCATATCTATAAATAAAATTAATTAATTGCACGCAGTAAGTACATATCTCTGTAACCACTATCACTATTCAGTGAAACACCACACATGTATTCGGGATCACATTTATGAAGGACACTGACAAGGCCCACAACTCTAACTTCAGTTTAGCAGAATTATGTCTTTTTTTTTTAAAGTCAAGATAATGATTGTGTGCGATTTTGACCAGCCATTTTAGCAGAATAATTCCTTAGTTAGGACTTAAAAAGTAAGATAACGGTTTGAATGCAAGTAAAATGAAGGTTAAAGTTTTCACGCAACAAGTATATATCTCTGAAACCGCTACGGTTATTCAATTGAAGCACACATGTCTTTACTATCATCATGTAACGTCAACGATTACAGTAAGGCCCATGGTTGTGACCAGCAATTTAGCCTCATATTGAACCTGTTAAGATCGATATCTACAAAGCCCGAGGATATTGTGCAAGACGTGTGACAAAAATAAAATTGTATGATGACAAAGAATATAGAGAATACTAGGTTAGCGTTGAATACAGAGAAGTTTATGTTGCGAGGCTTAGAACGCCGAGAGCGCGAGCCTTGGCGAGCGCTTTCGGTGTTCGAGCCGAGCAACATAAACTTCTCTGTATTCAACGCTAATCCTAGTATTCTATTTATCCTATTTGATTTTTTCCAACGTAACATTTAACATAAATAGATCTAATAACCTTAACAATAATTTTAATTCATTCTTAAAAGCGCTTAAAATCTAACGAATGTAACCATGCGTAGTGATATAAATATATTTGTTCTGGTCAGGGAACGACAAAAGTACAAACAAAAACCAAAACACGTTCGAACTAGTATCTTACCTTTAATTATCCTTTAAAATCCATTTAATAATCCATTTAACTCAATAATTGACGATTTTGCATCTAGGGTCTTTAATAATTATTTTAGCATCGTTAAATAAAGACCCTATGTCATCATATCACTATATTTAAATGAGAACTCAATAAACTTTCTTCTTCGTCACACGCTACGTCATGTACTTTATGTAAATTACTGCTGTTAAAATGAACCGGAGCAGTTTATCAAATAATAGCCGTTGGTAAACTCGGTTGCATTTGCAGATTTCTGCATACAAACATAATTATGTTTAAACTTGCACAATGTTTTATTTGTCTATGGTAAATGCCCTTATTGTACAAGAAAATAATTTAATATATAAATACAGAAAGAATGGAAAACATTGCATTACACAACAGATAAATGAGTGGATAATACCCGCGTACAAAATGGGACGTTCCGAATTCCAGTGTGGTGCTATTTTTACCATCTTATACTTTACACAGCTCTATGCCTAACGTGAACTAAATTGGAAAGCAAATACAGATTATATGAACTGTGCGATATTAGTATGGCTTGTTGTACATTCTAAAATGTCAAAAGTACATGCATGGATTATAAACAATGCACATTACACGAAATAGGGAAAATGTAATAAATTGACAATTCAAATATGTCGATATACAGTACACATACATGGGAAATAAGTCGCGTTTATAATTAATCGTCAAAAATTGTTTGGGGAAAATGACGCAATAATTAAGTATGTCATTTTATGACGCCATCAATCAGCTGATTCATTATACGGATGGCGAACAATTATGTCATATGACTAGATTTAAAGGTTGGAGGTCGTATAATTTTGAAGCTAAAGTTTTCTCGACTTTATTTCTTATGAAAAATCATTCAGTGGTAAAGTAAAAAGTAGTCCGTGCACGCGACAGGTATATCCCACAAGGTTGAATACAGGCTAGTATATTCCATAAGGTATTATACCGTAAATGACGCGTTGGAAATGGGATAAAAAATAATGTTTATATTATGTTAATAATTTAATGTTTGATTATGTACTGTTGCTTAACTAATATACTTTAGCGTACATTGATTATCCCATAGTTATATATTATGTTATCAAAACACTGAACTTAACACACTAAAACACAAAACTAATTAATTAAAAACCAGGTAAATTCGTAGTGAGATATACTTCAATCGATTTAAATCGCTACTTGTACAGGTACTTAATTATTCTCTAAGCGATACTTGTCTATATTTATAAATAAAGTTTAGTGCAATGTAAATATTGGCAAGTTATTATAATGAGTCAAAAACTTGTAATCGCCAAATAAATCAAATTAAGAGTTCATTCTCGGGACGTCAAAACAATTGCACGAGCACCTTGCGCGAATATAAACGAGTAAAAATATTACTATTTAATTTAAGTACATATACATGGATATAAGATGTGTTGGTTGTTTCCCTTAAAAAGCAAATCTCTCCGTATTAAATCTGTTAATATTTAGCGTTTCTGACCAATATCAATCTTGAAATAAAACGACTTTGAGTTTTAAATGTTGAAAGAAGACTTTAATTTTCAACCGTTTTTAGCTCATCTATTTTTTGAGAAAAAAAATGAGCTATTGTCATCACCTTGGCGTCGGTGTCGGCGTCCGGTTAAGTTTTGCGTTAAGGTCAACTTTTCTCATAAAGTATCAATGCTATTGCATTCAATCTTGGTACACTTACTTACTATCATGAGGGGACTGGGCAGGCAAAGTTATGTAACTCTGACTGGCATTTCGACAGAATTATGTGCCCTTTTTATACTTAGAAATTTGAAAATTTGGTTAAGTTTTGTGTTTAGGTCCATTTTATTCCTTAAGTATCAAAGCTATTGCTTTCATACTTGCAACACTTACTAACTATCATAAGGGGACTGTGCAGGCAAAGTTATGTAACTCTGACTGGCATTTCGACAGAATTATGTGCCCTTTTTATACTTAGAAACTTGAAAATTTGGTTAAGTTTTGTGTTTAGGTCCACTTTATTCCTAAAGTATCAAAGCTATTGCTTTCATACTTGCAACACTTACTAACTATCATAAGGGGACTGTGCAGGCAAAGTAATGTAACTCTGACTGGCATTTTGACGGACTTATGGGCCCTTTATACTTAGAAAATTGAAAATTTTGTTAAGTTTTGTGTTTTGGTCCACTTTACCCCTAAAGTATCATAGATATTGCTTTCATACTTGGAACACTCGCAAACTATCATAAAGGGACAGTAAAGGACAAGTTGCATAATTCTGGTTGTCATTTTTACGGACTTATGGCCCTTTTTTGACTTAGTAACTTTGAATATATGGTTAAATTTTGTGATTAGATTTACTTTACTTCTAAAGTATCAAGGCTATTGCTTTCAAACTTCAAAAACTTTCATGCTATCATGAGGGTACTGTTCCGGGCCAGTTGAATTTTACCTTGACCTTTGAATGACCTTGCCTCTCAAGGTCAAATTATTAAATTTTGCTAAAATTGCCATTACTTCATTATTTATGATAAGATTTGATTCATACTTTGACAAAACAACACTTACCTGACATACAACAATAGACTCCATCCAAACCATCCCCAACGCCCCCCCCCCCCGATTCCCCCCCCCAAAAAAATAATTTATATATATATATATTTTTTTTTAAAGATTATCTAATAAATGACCACCACACCCTCACACAATACCCCGCGCCAACCCCCCCCCCCAATTTTTTAATTTTTTTTAAACATGTTTTTTGGGGGCATTTTTGGAAGATAATGTAATAAGTGACCACACCCCCACACTATACACCCTCTCCACTCCACCCCTCCCTCCTTTGTGATTGAAATTGAGATAGGTCCCTTCACCTTTAAAAAGAAAAATAGATGAGCGGTCTGCATCCGCAAGGCGGTGCTCTTGTATTGTTGTTGTTTGTTAAAGTAAACAACATTATCACAGAAATGATTTTTTTCTCGAGTGAAAACTGTGAATACACGGCAAAACACTTGTTGTTCTTCAGAGTTTTTTTTCATGTCCATGCCCGCCCCTTCACGGATTCATTATGGATGGACCTGCCCCTGTTACCTTTCAGAGGAAAAAGATTAATTTTGAGCAAAAGTAGGTCAAATTTACCCCGGCTACCCGGGTATTCGCCAAAGATATAATTTAGATCTAAATAGACCAGTGAACGGTGGCCAATGAGACCTTAATGTGCACTGGTTGACAATCTCAAGATAAATTCTTGTCCGGACGCAGCTCCACCAAGGGTCTGCAGCGCAACGCTCTGCCTTTATGGCCACTCTCGCTGTCACCGGCCGTCGTCTTCATCCCCGAGGCGGTTTCCCCAGTGCGTTGAGCGTACTGAGTACCGCCGCCCCGGGGTCCCTTTCTAAGGCCACCCCCTCGATGTTCTTGGGAATGCACCAAAGGGCCGAAGCCCAGTCCCAGGTCCGCCCCGTATGTCCTCAACACTGGTGGTCTCGCTGTCCCGCCGTTCCCGTCCCTCTACAGACGGGACCTCTGGCAGGTCCGGGCCAGCGAACTCTCGACGATAAACAGCGGGTGACAAGTCCGCTGCATCTTGGAGAAGACAGCAATCCCAGCAGCGTGGAAGACGTCCGGCTCGAGGGTGGCGGACTCAGCTGGATTAGCAGAGGCACCAGCAGAAGTTCCCCTCTATAAGGAAATATGTACAGGTGAGAAAATCTTCTGCGGGCGACTCTCGCCTCGGTCGCGACGCGCACGCTCCAGCTGCTGACCGAGACGGCAAAACACGTGTTCCGCTTTCCCTTTAATTGATTACTCATTATTATATCAACGTGACCGCTAATTGGTTGATTTGCGAATAATAACACATCGTTACATCCTTTAATCACCGATATCAGGCGACTGATACGAATTACTCTATCTGTGACTTAAGTCACTCGCTGAGCACTTGAACCATAGGCTGTTATATAAACCTCGAAATAATTAAAGATTCCAAAAGATATTGCTAACTTCGCTAGAAACACAAAATAATCCTTCTATTGCCCCATAAAGTCCAGTCTTAACGGTCGTCAATGTTATGTCAGAAAGTCCAAATAAATTCTCAACGATTTGTAGAATCGGCGAAACTGACAAGAAGCACTTCAACTAAACGCAAATTGGAGGAAAATGAAGTTAAACAAAGAAATAAGCGTTTACGTTCTCACCAATCTAACTGTGGTGACATCATCAATAAAACGTCGAAAGCCAGCGTCATCGAAGCCGTTGAGCGTTTTTCCACAGCACCGCGTCTAATAACGGACGGGTCACGTGACAACGTTCTACCAACCGTCGTCGGGAAACACACGCAACTGAACGCAATATCGTCAGCGACAATGTCGTACGTTCTGAGAGGCGTTTATGGCGGCCATATTTACCACGTGACCATCGTAGACTGCAGGTATCCGTATGAGTTCAAAGGACATATCATGGGCGCTGTCAACATGTACACCAAACAAGCTATCAATGAGTTCCTCGAGAACACCGAGACGTCATCAGACAAAAATCACGTGCTCATCTTCCATTGCGAATTCTAGTCCGAGCGGGGTCCGAAAATGTACCGCTTTCTTAGATCAATCGATCGTGAGCTTAACAGCGATTCTTACCCGAGGCTGAACTTCCCGGAAATGTACTTACTCGAAAGTGGATACAAGGAATTCTTCAACACACATGCGCACCAGTGTGTCCCACAGAGCTATACACCCATGCTTGAGAATGAACATTCCGAAGATTTGCGTCACTTCCGGGTCAAGTCCAAATCTTGGGCAGCCGGAGACAAACCGCGCCATAGGTCGCGAATAGTTGGATACGCCACGAAACTTTGCTTTTAACGGCATCTGTATATATTTGTTTAAACATGGGCTATGTTGGCTAACACCGATGTGTTTAATGTATCGTGTTTATTGTTGAATTGTTTCACAAGTTAAAGAGTTAAAACACTGTCTAACATGACTGCTGTATTTGTTACTTAAGTATTTAGATTTCTTTTCCATTGCCAAATTCCAAACTTTAAAGCACACACACAAGTTCTTCGTTTCTGTATAATCAATATTTAAGTAAGAGATTGATATTTCTGTATTACGTTTAAGCAAGATCACTGCAGTGATTTTCTCGCGCTAAAGCAATGATTTCCACCAAAAATATAAAACAATTTATAACTTTAATGTCCGATTACGAAAACATTACGATTCGTTATCATGTTAGTTGAGGTTTCATTGAATGAGTTTTAGATACTTGTATAATATATCTCTCCGATAGCTGCATAAGATAAGCCGCGTCATGCTTAGTTCATGGTCACAATGAATACTTTGTTGGACATTCGCACACAACTAACAAATCATAATTGTATTGGTTTTCGTGTAGGAAAGCAGCAATAATGTTCTTTTTACGTTTTAACATTGAAATATAATATCTTCCAGTTTATGTTATGTTTCAACAAAATATATACATTTTTTTCGTCATTTTTTCATAACTCATCGTGTCGACTAAAACTATCATGGCAAGTCATTTTCACAAGAGCATGACGCCAAAAATTATGTTGATTTGTCGACTGAGATCATATCGAACAAATATTTTTTCGGAAAAGTCGGAAACATTTACGTCGAGGCTTTAACTTAATGTCGTTATGGCGAGTAAAATTAAGTGGGAAAAAGCTACAAAACTATGTCGACATACCATGTTATTTCACAGTAAGTCGATATAAACTAATCCGGCATGACCATATTATTGGAGTGTACCATATACGCTTCCGTAATAAACAGATGTGCTCGAGATGAAAACATCATCATGTGCGTTACTATTGAATAAACAAATTTGCTCTAAATGATAATATTGTCATATGCGTTACTATTGAATAAAAGATGTGTTCCAAATGATAATATTATCATGTGCGTTACTATTGAATAAAAGATGTGTTCGAGATGGTAATATTATCATGTGCGTTACTATTAAATAAAACATGTGTTCGAAATGATAATATTATCATGTGCGTTACTATTGAATAAAAGATGTGTTCGAAATGATAATATTATCATGTGCGTTACTATTGAATAAAAGATGTGTTCGAAATGATAATATTATCATGTGCGTTACTATTGAATTTACATATGTGCTCGTGATGAAAACATTATTAAGTACATTACTTATGAATACACAACTGTAATTCTGATGGAATATTAGCAAGTGCTTAACTACTGAATAAACTCGAGATGAAAACGTTATCAGGTGCGTTACTACTTAATTAACAATTTCTCTAGGGATGAAACGATTATCATGTGCGAAACTCAAGAATAAACAACCGTTCTCGAGATGAATACAGTATCATGTGCTTTACTATTGAAAAAAGATCCGTATTTGGATCGAAACATTATCATGTTCGTTAATACTGAAGAAACAAATTTACATGAGATGATAACAGTATAATGTGCGTTACTATTGAATCAACAAAAATACTCGAGATGAACACATGATAATGTGCGTTACCAATAAATTAACAACTGTAGTAGAGATGAAACCATTATTATATGCGTAAATGTCGAATAAACATCTGTAATTTGAAAGGAAACATATTACTGTGCGTTACTACTACTGCTACTTCATGTCCCGGTATTCACACAAGACGCTCAGTTTTCACAACTTGTCTTCGGAAAATGTATTTAAAATAACTTTTATCGCGTTTTTGAAGCACGCGTTCTAAAACCTGAATATTGTTTGTTAATATAAACCGAACGCATTCTTATAAAACAAATAACATAAAATAATACATCAGAATCTCGAGACACACCACTCTTTCTTCAGTATCTTTGGAGTTATTGCCATTTTCCATATTATTACCGTCCATTTCTTTTGTAGTGCATATACTTGTGGAGAGCTCAACTTTGAAAGTATTAAACGGTTTCAAAAAGACCTTAATTGATCAATAGATGACATTAAGGAAAGAAAATAGTACAAGAACCATAACTCTCTACTCACGGCTAATGTAGTAGTGCACGCTTCGTCAATTTACTTGCGCAGAGAATTACCGCCTTAGTATTGAAGGTATTTAATTAAATGAAACTTGGTACATTGCTAGAAGTCATAAATTCAATGGGCTGCGTACGATAACGACAACTCTTGTATCGGTAATTTTGGATATATTGTCCTTTTTCTGTTATTCGTTTCTTGCATAGTGCATAACATATAAAATAATCAAGGTATTGAAATAAACTCAACTCTCTTTTAATTATTTTTAAATTTATTTCTTTTGTTTACATCTGTGTAGTCCGTTTCTTGAGTGGTGCATAACCCATAAAGCAATAAACTGATTCAAATACATTTTCAATTAATGACAGAGGACATATTGGGTAAGTAAAGATTATCCGACTCCGAAACTTCATATCAATTAGCGACTGAAACGGTAACAAACAGTGGATGTGTCCCGTGTGCAATTAATGTCATACACATGTCTGTAATATCGACACAATGTTTAAATTGTCAAACAATGATTTCTTTCATCTTAGATCAACAATGCAACTGTTTACACATCCAAATTAATAAAACTAGACACGATCCGAAGCTGCAATTTTTTATTATTTTTTTTACGTAATTTTTACGGCACGTTTAATCGATCGTATTGCTGATACCAACCGGTATTTGGCAAAACAGGAAGCAGAAGAGCGATATCGGCACTCCGGCCTTTTCAAAACCATGTCAGGAACATGTCAACGTAATTATGTTACTATTTATAGTAAGTGTATAAACACACAATGGTCATGATTAAGGTTATTTTCGGGCTGAAACATAACGTAAGATGACATCCTAGGTTTTCTTGGTTTCAAATAAGTCTCTTGATATGCAACTGCAAGTTATATATTTTACGCTTACGCTTTTGTAGACTACAAGGCTATATCTATCAGGAATCACGCTTTTACTATAACATACGGATACAATACCGCACGTTATCGAACAAAACTTGTATAGCAATATGATAATAGGTAACTTTGAAGTAGATGCAAATGTAAACAAGATGTGTTTGTGAAACACAATGTCCCCCTATATGATGTTTGACCTTGTAGGATGACCTAGACCTTGACCCTTCACCACTCAAAACGTGCAGCTCCCTGAGATACACATGCATTTCAAATATAAAATTGCTAGCTTCAATATTGCAGAAGTGACATTACATGAGCAATTTTGACCCATATATTTGACCTTGAAGGATGACCTTGACCTTTCACCACTAAAATGTGCAGCTCCATGAGATACACATGCATGCCAAATATCAAGTTGCTATCTTCAATATTGCAAAAGTATTCATTAAGTTAGCGATTTGGGCCACATATATTTGACATCTGACCTCAAAGAATGACCTTGACCTTTCACCACTCAAAATGTGCAGTTCCATGAGATACACATGCATGCCAAATATCAAGTTGCTATCTTCAATATTGCAAAAGTACTCATAAAATGAGCGATTTTGGCCACATATATTTGACATCTGACCTTGAAGGATGACCTTGACCTTTCACCACTCAAAATGTGCAGCTCCATGAGATACACATGCATGCCAAATATCAAGTTGCTATCTTGAATATTGAAATACTGCAAAAGTGTACATTAAATGAGCGATTTTGACCCATACATTTGACCTTTGACCTTGAAGGATGACCTTGACCTTGACCTTTCACCACTCAAAATGTGCAGCTTCATGAGATACATATGCATGCCAAATATCAAGTTGCTATCTTCAATATTGCAAAAGTTATTGCAAATGTTAAAGTTGGCGCAAACCAACCAACAGACCAACCAAACAACAGACCAACCAACAGACAGGGCAAAAACAATATGTCCCCCACAAACAGGGTAATCACGAACACAGGAATCAGGTAACTAAAATACATCCAGGCTAATATGAGTCCTTCAAACGAGGCTTTATCACATTTAAAAACTCGGGCTTCACACGATCAACAGTCAAACAGGTTGAGTTGTCACCTTCCCATGTGACACTTATCATCGTTATCTCGTAAAATGTGCATCATGGAAAGAAAAACATGATCTTTGTCCACGATAACGACATAATGATCTTTGGACAATAGACCATGTTTGATCTGCGTCATAACTGGTCTCAAGATAAGTCTACCTGCAGAAAAAGATAACCAGTATCAGCGTAAGATTACTAAAGCGACTGCGTGTCAGTCAAATTATTTGCTGAATTGTTGTTTCATGCCCAAGCTTGACACAAAGAGTTATTGAACACAGATATAAAATTAATAAGCAAACACAACATGGTGACTTGAACAAGATAGCTAAGTTGATAATATCTCATGGACTCGTATTTGGAAACACCTGAAAGATAAATTTCATCATGAATCCCCATGAAGCAAACATTGTTTAACAATAGCAAACATTCTCATGAAGTTGCAGTACATCGATGTGCAATGGTATAACTATGCTGTATTTTTCTTAAGATTTCGTCTTTTGCAGAGAACATGCAGAGGAAGGGGTTATGCATTCATTTTTAAGATTGAAGTATTTGTTCCGAGATATATGTAATACAATGCTATAAAGAAAAATAAAAACTAAAGTGAATCATGTCGCTCATCGAAGAAAAAAAACAATGTGCGTTGCTATTGTTTCGTATAAAAAGTGTTGCCTTTTGTTTTCTGATCAATTTATTTTGTTTTTCGCGCAGATTTCCCACAAACCGATATAATCGATCAGGATATTTCCGGCTTTAGTTGTACATACAGCGCAAAATATGATTCGCTGCCGGGCGATAACAAACGTCTACGATGAACAATAGGGTGGTTCCGTAATTGGCGAGACTGGTTTAAACTGGATTCGTCAATTTTCATTTACAGCCTGTAATGTTTAATCCACGATTCGCCTCATGCCCCCTTTAAAGAAACTAAAATGATTTATATCGATCTTTCAAATGGCATAGGAATTAAAGATTTTAATTGTCAAGCAGTCTGGAGCCAAATTCAAGCACATTCTAAGCATGTTTTAAGGCTATGGTCAAAAATAAGCATTTTTAAGCACTCTATATTTTTTAAGTACTTTTCAAGGTAAATCTTTATTTTCAAGCACTTTTTAAGGTCTGTGCGAACCCTGTTAAGGTTGAAAATTGTATGATCCTGTTTGTCAAAAAGTCTTAGATTATTTGTTTTGATTACCAAATTATATGTTATTGTTTACCATATAAACTGTTCATTGGCGAACTTTACATGTCTTGAAACACGTTTTATAAAGTTTGTCAAAACATTTAGCCAAATAAATAAACCACTGATCATATTATGACAGGCGGTAATATATAACTTTTGTTGATGTAGCTCATCATACACATGATTGTGAAACCCATTTACATGTAAAATAAGATTGTTGGTTGCTATGGAAACATTATTTTGGCATTAACTTCTTTGTTGATCTAATTAATTCGATTTATATGAAAATGTTATTATGTTTATTTTAACTGATTTATAGAAGGTACCTTTTAATGCCTTAAAATCAATACATGTTCATCTTTGTTTGTTCTGAATTAGAAGTACATGTCGTTATTATTTGTGTTTATTTATGGAGGTTTTACTATGTGGGTTTCGTAAACAAATTGTAGTTAAATTGTTTTGTCAAATAATGTTGTTCTTTTTCATGTTTGATATGTATGCGAAAGGATTTACTGATAAAATAAGGTGTTTTTGCTGTTCAAAACAGTAAAAATCGATATTTTATCTTTTTGTTGCCTTGGTTACCATGATTACCATCAGCAAAATGTCTGTACATTAACTTTTTTACCAGCATATATGTATGGCACTTTTAAATTCCATGTATGATGTTTACGTTGGGCGAAGTCTTTAATGGATTGAAATAAATACACTGTAAAATATGTGGACCTTTTCTAAAAAAAAGGACATGTTGCACTATAACTCAACCTATTTTCTTAGATTCTTTTTGTCACTATGTATTAAATAAATATCATGTTGAAACAAAATTCATTGACTGTAAGCAGTTTTATCATATAATTGACAAAAACGTAGATATTAAGTTTTTTCCTGATATTTAGACAATTTAAATGAAAATAATCTATTTTATGTAAATTCGTTACCATAGCAACCACTGTGTTCAAATGTTTGTTTTTGTTTGAACATAAAATGTAAAAAAACATGTATACTGTATTTACAAAAGAGTTTGTTGTCAATGTCAATTGATATAGAAAACCATTATTTAGCTATAAGATCGTATAAATGGTGCATGTGTTCAAAACTCAATATTTCAAAAACTATTATAGTTAGAAACCTAAAACTTTGGATTTGACTGATGCTTGCATTCATCTTTTAAAAATTGACAAAAAACGAAAATGTGAATTTTCCTCGTTTGTACTGATTTTTGTAGACTATGACATACACATATATATATATATATATATATATATATATAGTATACACAAAACTCTTTAATAACTTACTGTAATAATGGATCAACAGAATGAAAAATTAAAATACAAACTTTTTTTAACTTTGCAGTCATAGTAGATCTGTAAGCTCTCTTTCCAGATGTAGCCATATTTTCTTCTCTGAAGACTGTGTCATTCACTAGGCTGATGAAGTTCTGTTGTTTTACCTATTAATATATTCCAAACAATAGCTAAGAATAGGCAGAAATTAACATTTATAAGGCATACACAATAATTCATCAACAGAAACCATTTTTTTTTTCAAATAATTTAATTAACAAGATAATAAAAGGTGTGAAAAAAATGTCCGCTTACTAGTACCAATCCGAGTACTACTCAAGTTTTGGAAAAAAAATATATTAGCACCCCTCTTATCAAATAAACAAGACAGTGAAAATTTCAGATAAGGGTTTCAAATTTTCACGAACACTACTTATGCATATATTTAAACGGATTTTAGTAAATATCTGTGATGAATAACATCAATGACATTGCAGACAAATTTCCTTGTGATGATGTTTGAAAAAATGTTTTATTTATTAAAACCTTTAAGCATAACATGTTGTTATGAAACTAACAATAAATAAATAAACATGTAAAATACTTACCAAATTAGATGTACATGGGAATGAAAACTGTGAAAATAACACAAAATGTTTGACATTGGTGTCTGCTAATTTTAATATGCATGGAAAATTTATTTCAAAGGGGAGTAACTCAACACATGTTTAGTACCAAAAATCAACTAATTCTTAATATTATTATAATTGTCATAGCTTTCAGAGTTTAAAGTTGACTCAGTTGATAAAATGGTATAAAATTTCATTAAAATGAATAACGTATTAGTGGTATAAAATAATTATTTAAGTTTTAGGCTATGACTTAACACAATGTATCAAATGAAAGTACAGTTACAATCACTCCATCAATTAAAATATTATTTAATGATATCTGGATCGTATTCTTGACCATAAAAGTTTACTTTTTCGTTTGTTTTAAAGGATATTAATATACTTATTGATTTTACCTGATTGTAAATACATTTTAATCAAATACTTGATAGTTATACATTAAGATATTAGACTTTGCCCCCAAAATTGGAGCATTTTTTGCTGATTTTCAGTAAAATATGCACAAAAATGCATTCCATTACATGGTAATAGGTAAGTAAAGCATTTAAGATACACCACCCTTTCATTTAATGTTGATTAAGAAGGTGGATAGCAATTTTCCCCACATAAAATGGAAGTTGTAATGTATACCGTGAGTAAGACCATTTTAGCGGCCATCTTGGACGCCATCTTGGATTTTGAAGCCCTCCAGCACTTTTCGAAAAAATGAAATCTCATACCATAATCTACAGACCCAGACGAACATTTGCATATATAAAACTCTTTGTTTATGATCAGTGGCCAGTTACTCCCCTAAATAAGCGACTTATGTGTGCCTGTTTGCAGCACTATATAGTGGGGGACATAAAAACACGCAGTATATCCATGGCGTGTTTAGACCAAATACACACTGAACCTACCAACATCCACGCATTTTAACAAAAATATTGTTTTACAGATCTTTAAGTCTTATTTAATATGCTTTAAATTTGCATATATAACATCGTAACATGCATCATTCCAAAAACACAATTAATAGACAACTTCTTAATAATTTACTTCAAGGTTTAAACGCTTGCTCCAGCAAATACTAGGAAATATAGCCGTTCTATGACGGTCATGACAATCAATGCCGTCTTGCTGCTTTATCCAGTCACAGACGTACTTTTCATCCGCAGACAGATCATTAGTAAACCATGCTAATTCACATTCCACGCAAACGACCCGTGACTTTGTCCATTCCACCATAGACTTGATAACTTTAACGGAAACACGTGTGCCTGAGTACATTACTCGCCTGATCGATACAGGAAAGTAATCGTGCAGCCGCGTATCATCAAGATGTGTAAGATCTAATTCAAGCGTGTGTAGACGCCTAAGGTTTTGAAGAGTTTCACATAAAAGTTCAATATTCGTACAAATCTCTATGTGAAGGCGGCTGATGTTTTCACCAGTTGCTGACATCGACTCGAAGAGGACCCTTTCTGTTAATGGTGTTACGCTATATAGCTTACATCTCACCATATTGCTGCAATCTACAGAGGTTATATTGGTATCATTACCACATGCCAAGTACTTGAGTTTTACACCCTGTAGATCAATGTGACCATCACCATAGACCCACATATACAACAACGTTTCTCTCGATTGCGATATAATTTCCTGCAAAAGGTAATCGCACAATTTTCCGTCACAAGAAAATATACATTCTGCCTCAATACTAACAATACTTGATATGTTCATATCTATTAAGGTTTTGAACAACTTCATTCTCTTCGGTTTATATCGCATTGACATGCTAAGAACGTCATACTTATGTGCATTTCTGATATGACTGAAATTCAGATGTAAGCACGCTTGCTCGTTTGCCGCCCCTTCAATCATGCCATCCAATACACTATTTTGAGCTTCCTTACATAATGATACAAATGAAAACACGTCAGAGGTATCCTGCAATTTGCTTTCAATGTCATTTGTGAGGACATCCGTGATATGCTTTGACATTCTTTCAGCTGCTGGGGGACAGATTCCGCATGTAAAGATGAACAACTGACTTATGTCCAAAATAGACCGACCATCACAATATGCCAACTGTATTGCGCGCATGATTGCGTCCATTTCTGTCATATTCATAGAAATATACAACGATGTAAGAAATTCCTGGATTGTTTTGTGCACAAACATATATGGACAATTCTTTCCAGGGCAAAGTGCCAAAGACTTTTTCTTCGTGACAATTCCTGTCTGAAGTAAGTAATCAAGTTCTGTTTTCGTCATGATTTGTGTGATTGTGTTTTCTCGAAAGACAAGCGATGATTGTTTGTTATTGTCTGTCAGCGTTTTAAATGCAAGCTCACAGGCGGAATAAAAAAGCGACAAATTAGCCTGAACATACTCGGCTGTTTCTGTTCTTAATATATCTGGAATATCCCCACATGATTTTTCTCCAGTGTTAAATTCTTGGATTTGAAGTTTTTGCAGTCCCCTGGCTATGTGCATATCTAACATATTGATGTATAAAGCACACAGTGAACCTGCCATTAAACGTCCAACGTAGAACTGATGAACTAACTGAACACACATGGCTGGTATTGTAAGGAGGTGTTTCAAGTTGTGTGTGTTTATTTCGTTCAAGAATTCAGTAGATTTGGATTGTTGATCCTTTTTCGATAGACAGTCTTTCTCGGCTAAAACACGAAACACATTTTTCGACAACGTGTTGTAGTCCAATACGCCGGCAATTTCAAAAGTACGCGTTAAAGTATCGCTTATTTTTAGGTCGGCAAGTCTCCATGGTCGTGCGGTTATGATGTTGGTAATGTTGGTTCGCTGCAAATATAGTGGCATAGTACGGTCTTTACGACATATGCATGTAGAGTCATCTGGCGGAGGAAAGGGAATTTCGGCGTGGTACCATTCGTCTGCGGCATCGGTTAGAACAAGACATTTGTGTTCCCAGACGCTGTCATCCCACGTAAGTTTTTTGCATTTTATAGCATCCTCAATCATCTGAGTGACGTTACACATGTATCCACTATAATCACGTAATGACACAAAGAACAGAAATGTGTAGTCTCGCAAAGTGTCAAAATCGTCGAATGCTGTTGGCTTTGTCGATTGCTTGCTAGTTGTTGCACTACTTGAGTCGGTTTTGGACGTAACCTTTGTCGATTGAGCTTTACACCAATCAAGAACGAGCTTGTTTGAAAACGTCGTTTTGCCACAACCCGGATTTCCTTGTATATAAATTGTATTAACCGGCTTTCCATCACGCAGTAATAGTTTAGTGTAGCTTCTTACATCATTTTTAAAAAGGTGAGGACTTTTCCGTGTGATGCAAAACATTTCGGTCTTTCTGGACTCTTTTAAGCTCCTTAATGGACGGGGTCACGTAAATCAGTTCTAAAGGTACATCTATGTCCGAATCTAGCATCGAAACCGGCGCGACACACATTGCTTGGTACTGTTCGATTAACCACGCCTGTATTTCTGCAAATAAATTTAGCTACTGACATGTATAAAAAAACACCCGCAAATTCGTATGTATTATGCCCGAAATAGGTAATGATATATTGAATCGACACCAACGACACAGAAAGTTGCTAAAACAAGCTTAAAGACATTCTGCAAACAAATTTAGCGACTGACATGTATAACAAAACACCCACAAATTCTTATGTATTATGCCCGAAATAGGTAATGATATATTGAATCGACACCAACGACACAGAAAGTTGCTAAAACAAGCTTAAGAACAATTTGACAATATAAAAAGTTATGTTTTGTAGTTTTTTTCTTTGATCGTAGTGCCTTTGGAAATAAGACAAATTGTTATTGTACGTGTAAGAAGCAATTATACATCAATTTCGTTTAAGACAATATTGATCACAAACATACATAACACTTACTTGATAATGTACTGCTCATTTCAACAGTGGGTGGTGTATTCTCGTCAACTGTAACTCCTGGATGCTTAAGTTCGTTGGTTTTCGGCGTTGTACTCGGAATTAATAATTTTACAGCTGATGCTACATTATCCAACTCATTCAGCACTTCATCTCCTTTACTTTTTATCTTTGCAAGCTGGTCGTCTCCAGCATCGATGATTGCTTCAGTGATGTTTTCGCCTATATTCTTTAAAGCATCATCCATGGCCCTGACGAGTGTTTCCTTTTCCTTTTCAAGAACTTCTTTAATTTCTCCCGTCAAATTGTCTTTGAAGTGTTCAAAGGTTAAAGCGATATCTTCGTCTGTGATCGCTAGTGTCCCATTCTTCAGCTGTAAACATAGTATCGATATAAGGATATGTAGTCTAACTGACTATTTCTCTGGAAATAGTTTTCAATATGTAATCAGAATAAAATGTATTACATATGTAAAATTGTAATACCCTATTTATTATGTACACATCCTTAATTGCAAGAGGACATGGCCATGCTAAAAGCTGGCGATTGTGCTTATTCAACTTGAATAAGAATGTTCCTAAAGACTCTAAATGCATTCAAACGTTTACTACAATTTAATCATTTCAATTATTGTAGATATGCACAGATTAAGTAGTTGCTTGTAAACGTTTACTAAAATTCTCAAAAGTACAAAAGGGGCACGATTCTGATAAATTGCAAGTCAGAGTTATACACCTTTACCATTGACCCCAATCACATGTGTTGACTTTTAATAGAGTAGCTAAGCATAAACAGTGACATGGAGATATTAAACGTTCAAATTAGTATTTAAAGAAAAAGGGGCATATTTCTGCTAAATTACATGTGAGAATAAAATGAACTTGGTAAAGTTCATCTTACAATGACCGCGAACACATTTGTAAAGTTTGAATTGAATGCCTGTAGTAGAAACAATGATATAGAGATTTTCCACGTTTACCTGAACCAGTTTTCTGACTACATTATTTGGCGATATTGCCTGTCAGTAACTGATCCTTGTTAGTTACCACATACAATGACCCCGAACACATGTTTGAAGTTTCAATTGTCCTCGGTCACCCGATGTGGAAATAGACACCCTCGGTCGATGGTCCAAAACCGTTCTTCAACAGGACAGCGAAGATGCCTGCCGAAAATTGTGGGATCGTGGACGCAGCCCAGTTTCCAAGAGTGTTGAGTACCTTGTCTCCGATGTGATCAATCTCAAAGCTCGTTGGCTCTTTAGGTTCTAGGTGGAACACCTCCAAAAATTCTCGATTAACTTCACCACCTTGTCGGGTAGGCGGTCTTGCATAAATAAATACGATGTTTGCCCTCAGACCTAGATCGGTGAAACTTTTAAGGCTGAATCTTCTTGCGGAAAACCGGTGAGTTATCGGTGTCGCAGTCAGCAATGTGAAAGTTGCGGGTGAGGAGATGCATTTCAAGGAAGATCGCCTGTTAAGGATTAGGTCGAGCTGGTGCAAATCGTTGGATCGAGGGTGTCTCCAAGATACTTTATCCGGCGGTTTAGTCTGGAAGAAGGTGGTGGTGAGACTGACGTTATGGCATAATTACAGAGTTGTGATCGGCGCCTTCTCTAGCATTTAAGTAAACCAGCAGTGCCAGGTGTTCTTTTTTCGGGGATTCTATTGATAAGGAAGTCTATCTGGCTGTTATTGGAATCTTTGGTGAAACAGTCTTTTGAGTAAACACTCATCAAGTTGACTGGCTCAGTGGTGCTGTGGGACGGAGTGATTACAATATGACAGTTCCTTGTTGTCATGGTTCTATCATCCTAAGCAGAGGACTACAAACAGCGAAACCAACGCCATGCTCTCTCCTGTCCTGAGCCATATTTCCTTGCCAGAAGAATGTAAAGTCCTTTTCTGTATGGATTCCAGAACCAGCCGCGTCTCTTGCAGTGTAGCGATATTGATCAAAGTCTAAAAGGTTCATTAATGATAACTGAGGTATTTCGGGCATCACAGATGATCTGGAGGTCATTTGATTATCCTGGAGACAGTGTTCTAACACTTCCCCATATCCACGCAAGCTTACAAGTGCAGGGGAAAGGCGAAGCCGATTAATCTTTTCACCGGCAGCGTCGCAAGAGTTTCCGAAATTCCTTTTAGACAATATCAGACCACCTTGTGGATCTCGTCTCAGGATTTGAAGTAGGGGTTGACTCTCTTAGCCTTTGATTCACCAAAACCTAACCTGCACGGCGTAACTCTAGCATGAGGACTGAAGTTGTATTCGAACTTTTCTAATGTGATCCCCTAGACTAGTAGTAGAGCGGGGGTGTCGTGTTTTCCCGTTAAGGTGCATTATATGCCCACTGCCCCTGGGTTGGCCGTTGACACTATTGAGTGTCAATCTGCCCTTTTGTTAGCTCTTATTCTTTGCTGCCGGGTTTCACAGTAACCCCCTTGGTAAGGAGTAAAAATTTTCGTGACAATATTGTGTGGGAGCCGGTTGAGTCAACGACAGCCCGACCACGGTACATGTTCTACTTAGTTACGTGGTACTAGTAGCTAAAATGCACACTAACCATGTGCATGTCAAACCTGTGTTAACTTGTCCACTGCCATCAGTGACGTAGCTTGGTGATCGACGTGATTTAGGTTCTGCAACAGTGATACTAGTGTGTCGATGGCTCTGTCACTGTCTTGTCTTATCATGGCCATTGCACACGTATGTCGTACAGCACGCCCCACATCTCTTGCCTTGAATGTGAGTTAGTTGATAACTTTCTGATTCATTCATTTGTTTAACATATATACACAAATCAATATTCATGAAGTGTTTGGGAATGATGATTGTAAAGAGATTTTGCCCTTTCAGCCATGTACTCAGAATATTGAAAACACATTTGCCAAAGTTTATTCTATTTTGAAACTTTACATTCATTAAGTGTTTGTAAATATACATAGTTGTGTTAAAAACGATAATTTGAATCAGAATAATGTAAACAAATTCGCCCAAATTAATTATATTTTTAAGCTTGACGTTTATTTAATGTTTGTAAAAATCCATTGTTGTGTAAAAATTAAGTTAAATGGTTGCTCATGTGGTTATGTTTAGTGTTTACTTTCGTCATGTTCTAGAGTTTATACGTGTATGAAATGTTAGACAAAAGGCAATACATTGACTTTGATCGTAATTATATGGCGTTGTTGCCGCATATTAGTATTATGTCTAAATACATATAGACGCAATATTAAGTTTTTTCCTAAGTTATGTTACCTTCGTGCACACATTTTCCTGTTGCGTCAGGTCGTCCTTGAAATACGTTTGGAAGTATTCACAGTTGTACATGACATTGACTATGCCGTTGAAATCGGTGCTCTCTGCTTGGTTGGCGTCTTTGTACCCATCTTTTGAGATAAAGCACTTAGAAATCTGCCATGGTTCAGAACACCATTTAGAGGCATCCGTGTTGATCCACGTAGGACCTTTAAAGCTGTGTGGGTTTTGTTGAGAGCGAAATCGGTGTTGTTTTACTATTTGTTTGCAAATTTCATCGCATAAATTATTTGGGCAATTTCGCTGCTTGTAAATTTCATGGAATGCGCATTTTCCGCGATACCTTTTGCAGCATATGTTCGTAGGGTCACACGGTAGGACATTTGGAGTGTGACATTGATTACAGACATCGCTCTCTAAAACACCGTGGTATTGCTTGATCTCTCTTCGTATGTTATCATAACACTCACGACTTATTTCCTTTACAATTTCAAGTAGGCAGTCACGTGATATTTTCACACCCATGGCCGCCTTAAACCAGTACAGGGTTTCCGGGTTGCGAATGATGTCCTTGTAGTCCGACATTTTCCTTCACACTTATATTTTTCTGAAAAACAACATCAAAATAGCTATGACTGCTGTTCAAGAATTATTTATTCTAAAAACACCCGTGCGTACAAAAAAGCTATAATAAATTACAGTCGACCGACAGTTTTAAATGAAATCGAAAGTGCACGGATACTTAAGTATTTGAAATTGTACACACATTAACAACAATAACCGATGTAATAACCTACCAAACTGAGCTTTATGGCATTTCCATTTATAACACTGCATCACCATAACTCACTCGATATCAATTGATGTTTTTATTTAAACATGACCTGTTTACAAGATGTCTGTGGTTTCATTTCTTACGGAAGTAAAACATACAAATAATAATATCAAGGTAGACAACTGATGCATGAGTAAGCTACGTTCAGCGTTTATCTTACCTTACGTTTGATTTGATAATAGTCTTGCTCAGATCTAAGCTCTGGTTGCTTCAAACTCTAACCGCCGGTTACAGGGACCTTTTCACAGATTTTGACATGTATTGAATCTTGTCATTTATTGCTTTATCTTGATAAATTTTAACATTGGATCTAAAAAGCTCGAGTAAAAAAAAGAATAAAATTAAAGAAAGCGAAAAGGAACCCTCAACTGGGCTCGAACCACTGACCCCTGGAGTAAAAGTCTATCACTTACACCAGTCGGCCAGCCGTGCTCATACAATGCGTGATGTATTTTATATTTTATATAAGCAATTTCTGTGGTAAAATATAAAGTCAACAACAGAACTCTTTACATTTTTCAATCGTTTCGCGTTGCAACGCTTATTAATTTTCTGGTTTTCAAATCGTAAAAAGATGCATAATATGAACATTTTAATAAGAGCCTGGTAAATGTTCAGTACTACTGTTTTCTCACAAACATCATAACTTCAACGAAAATGTGTGAATCTTAAAGATTTTTTTTTAAATTTGTCAATTTACCAAACGTGAAAAGTGTGTTAACTTCAGACCCAACTCAAATTTATTGTGAACGCAATGCTATAATCAAACATATGCGAATTATTGGAGCGTACATATTTGTTAACAATTAACACATACTAAGCAAGGGTTAACAATTAAGTCACATTAATAGCTTGATCCAAAAAATAACGATTGTAAGCTGAATGTAAAAAAAATGTTTTCAGCAACCAGACCCATGTCTTCGCGGTTGAAATGTAGGTTCAGGAGATAATGTAGGCTTCACTGTAGGATTCGGTAGAGAAACACGCCATTACACGTGTACTAGTCTTTCTATTTTACACCATGCAGCCTTAAAAACTAAAAGCTCAACATCGCTCATAAAATTTATATTTTTGTTTACATCGATTAATTACTGTATTGTTATCAGCGTCATTTTTTCCATGCGTACACTCTACATTCTAAAGGACTTGGTTCGATAAAGGTCTTAAATGTCGCTGTGGTATTTATTAACAAAAACTACCGTATCTTAAATTAATATGTACGTCCTAAACATTTTTAACCTATAAAACAGATAATGGTCATGGCGTTCACTTAATTGTTCAATAAGGGATATATATTAGTACCTTACAGTACCATAAACTGGTGATGTGTTGCATATTTAGAATTGTTTTCAATGCTTGGGCTTTAAGCTCATCGCAGCACAGTCCTCGAAGTATTATTGGTGCTGACCAAGTCTCCTGCGTGTTTTTACATTAATAATTTAAGACCGTGATATGGGCTAAAACAGATTGCTGAATATGACTGCGTCCCACTGGGGAGCATATTATTTTCTAAGTACACGTAAATAAAAATTGGCAATTGACATCTTGATCTAATCTATTGAAGTTCCAAAACTAACTTTACCTGTAAAAAAATATCAAACCCATGCCCATCTACAATTAACTGTGTGTCATGCTGATACACTTCGCTGCCGTATTGGTAAAGTGTTTGTATTTTTCGAAAAAATCATTGAAAAATCGCAAATTTTGACCCGTATATAGCAACCCAATGAGCAGATCATTAATGCAAAAAATCCTTAAAGAACTAAAATCTCGCGCGTGCGAGTTGACCAAACAACGTGCGAGTTGACTAAGTTACGAGTTGACCGACACCCCGGACGTGAGGTCACGAGTTCGAACCCGATTGCAAGACCGTTGTAAGCGTTTATCTTTTTATTTGTTGTTATAATTTTTTTCCGATTCAAATTATTACGTATCTTGGCTTATTGCTTTAAAAAATACGAAAATCTGTGAACAAATCATGTCAAGTAGATTTCAATTATAGAACACGGATATGCAATATATCGTTATTCTTCATATGGTGCTGACGTCACTACAGGACGTGGTAATAATGGACAGCTTCAATGAAACAGAATCTGCTATTTCCATTACATTGCTTCTTTCAATGGGTGCTTCTGTAAAGTTGTTTCACACCTGACATATTTATGTTAGTGGATTGTAACCACATATTAAAGCAGCCGAGTAACTGCCCTTGTTCTTAAGTTTGCCATAGTTAGATCCCATGAATCTGCTGAAACCTGGTAAATATTGTATAGGTTATATTACACTTATTCCGATTCCGATTCCCATAGGGTCCCATTATGAAACTGACAACTTTCACAGCATTTTCCATGCCTTTTTGACGTATCAATTTTTCCGAACCTGGTATCATTTTAAAGATGGATCTGTCCTCTTCCAATAATTGCAATCAAAAACATACCGTCTCGCAACTTCTAAGAAAGTAAATCGCTGTCGAATGAACCCACCGTAGAAAAACGTGTTTCGGAATCCTAATTTCGACAAAAGCCCCACACGATAGAAAACACACCCTCAAAAGTCCATCTTTTAAGTTAGCTTCCAATCCAAGGCATTAAAGTACTCCAGACTCATACAGGATATTACAAATAACCACAAAAGACATGTCTCACATTGTTAAATGGCTTATATTCAAGAAGAGAAAAGGAACTCTTTATAAATAGGCACTACTTTCGAATGGACCACGGAGGGATACACAATGATTCAGTGTAATGTAACCTATATACTTTTTGCCATAACCCATGTTGTTCTCATAAAAACGTGAACAGTGATATCTGAATGAGACCAATCATGGGCAAAATGTTTTAGCTTTTTTAAAGTACATCGCTAGATTTATGCCTTAGTTAAAATAATAATAAATAAATACATTTTATTTTGAGTCGGCAAGACATATAACAAATAACACTAACATAAGCTGCAAAGCTTTTTAACCGACTAAACAACAAGTGTAAGCAATAAAACATGAGTAAAACAGCTAAAAGAAAGATCAAATACATGTTTTTAAGGGTGAAAGCACAAATTAAGACAATAAATTACATGCAACACTGAAATAAGTTTGACAATATTAAAGCATAAATAAAATTTGAGGCAATTAAAAACTGTGTAGGAAGCTGCTGATCTAGACCTGCTAGTAGGACTAAAAACTGCAATAAGACGACAGAATAAGAAACTGAATTCAAAAAGAAACACAAAAGTGCGACAGATAAAAAAGTGCTAAGAACAAATATCACCTGGAATCAAATTCCAATTAAGTTGCGATAATCCTACTCGCAGCTATTGACCCTCCGCGTCTGTACTTATTAAAGCTCAGAGCACTCAAGAAGAACTAATTTATTCCCATGACGTTTCTATATCGGGTTGTTTCGCCCTAAAACCTGTTCGCCCTAGGTCACCCGAGTTGTTTCGCTCTTGGTCGTTTCGCCCTCACAATAGAGCTGCTACGATTCGATCCGATGCATCGAAAATTGCTTTTAAATGCGTCGATTCGATTAGGATACCAACCCTACCAAATTCGATTTGATTCTTTAACATCTAGACAACGATTCGTAAAGCCTGCTGTACTCTGACTATTTGAAACGGAAAGGTAAAGGTTTTATCTTTACCTGTAATTACGACGCGCGCAATTGGTTACTTATTACTTTAGTCATCCAATCAATAAGTGCGTTACGGTCTACTTTCGGAATAAGCGTCAAAATGGCTGAACAAGTTGTGGCCAACAAATTGAAATGATCAGATGTGCCTAAGAAGCTAAAATCAAAAGTTTGGCAGTATTTTGGGTTTCGGGATGGTAGTCCTTCCGATAAAGCTACGTGTAAACTGTGCTTCACGGACGTGGCGTACCCTAAGTCCGGCTCAACCACTAATCTAATGCAACATGTCAAACGCAAACATAATGTTGATTTGGCAGGAGGTAGCACCAGTGCAACTACTCAAGTCGTCAGTCTTATTAGTATTTATTTATTTATTATATTATTGTGTAGTCAACACAATCTTCTAGTCAGAAGTTTATTGATATTAATATTGAGTTCATAATTTGCTATTTTTTATGTGTTGTATTCAAATATTGACATATTTTGTCAGAAAATTGGCAGTTTATTGCTAAATATCTCTTACAAATGTTAATTTAACCCACTTTCAACAGTTTTTAAAACACTGTTGAACCAACCAAACCATATCTAACAAACACACACATGCCAAGATAACTAGTTATGCAAAACATTTGAACAGAAATGTTTATTTTGAGGCAGAAGAGTGAATATATGATAAAACTAGGTTGAAAGTTTAATCAATCGAAACAATCGGTATCGGACTGTCTGAAATCGAAATCGAATCGAATCGAGCTTTTGGTGAATCGTTGCAGCTCTACCTCACAAGTGGGTTGTTTCGCCCTTGTTTAATTGTTATATTGTATTATGGTTTTATAAATGTTTGTTTCAATCTGAATTGTTTTTGTTTAACATATATTAGTTGCAATAATCCATCTCCCAGCTATTGACGCTCCGGTTCGCTGGGAGTTGCTCCTGATGATCCGATTTTCCATAGAAACGTGCCGCCCATATTCTGGGCGGCAATTTAATCGGAAATATTAGCCGCATAAACTATTTTCTGGCATAAATAAACACCAATAGATCATTAATATATACATAATGCACAAATTAAAACAACTTACTTGATATGTTATGCTTGCATTATATTGATATTAATCAAAAGTTTCAAACACGTCAACGGTTCATTTAAATGTATATGTTTTTGCAATGGACAAAGATGAGTATTCCGAATTCGAAAATACGCTATAGACTATCTCCAGAATCCTTGGCGAGATAGATCTCGTGTCTAATCTACCAATCGTTATATACCGACCTTCTCCGGAACATCCGTAAGATAGATCGAATCGTCAATTCAAAACTTCGGCTTTCGGTTTGATAACGGTTTTTGTTTTTAGTATTTCTCCACAATTCACTTGCAAATTGATATCAGTAATAACAGGTATTGTGTTTGTAACGATGTATTAGGTTGATTGAACTCGATTTTATAGACAAACGTGAGACATAATTTTTTGACATTTAAACATGGGTTAACAAGAAGAACTCTAAGCTGTACATATGTACTTATAAAAGCTCAGAGCATTCAAGAAGAACTAAACATATATGGGAAACTATGACACACATTTGATTATTTCGCAATTATTTGTTTGATTGTAACTGCAATTAATTAACGGAAAATATGTTACAAACTAAGTATCACGATTAATTATTTTCGCAAGGGTATGATGAGTTAATTTGCCAATTAAAATAATTTCGGGACCAATAACAATTATCCATCAAATTTAGATTGGAAGTCATGGAAGACGTTTGATCAGATGATTGACTAACAAATAGCATAGAAACATTCAAAGAAGATATGATAAAGGCGTTATATTGTTTTTATAAACTTTAGGCAAGTCTGCATCTTTTGGTTACAAGATATTCGCAGAAAGTGTATTTAATAAGCAACTTGGCTAGTGCATCATCATTTGTGAATTTATATATGGACACATTTTTATGGCAGACGAATTGTGTATTTCTTGTGAGCAGATAGTCACACCTGGCCAGCACGCCATCACTTGTGATTTATGTGACAGATGGCAACATCGGACATGTGATACAGGTACAATATGCTTATTTATCTTATTTATTTTTTTGTGTCCGACTAAGTTGTCTGATTGCCCTGGGGAGAGAAGGTTGTGGATGAAGTTATAAACAACAAAATGAAGTAGTCATTTATTTTGACATTTGAAGGGGGCTTTTCACGATTGGGTTAATTGACAAAATTGAAAAAAGTTGTTTCAGATTTGCAAATTTTCGTTTTAGTTACGATATTTGTGAGAAAAATGTAATACTGAACATTTACCATGCTCTAAAATAGCCACAATATGCATCTTTTAATGATTAAAAAACCTGAAAATTATAAAGCGTTGCAACGCGAAACGAATTAATAATTTGGAGAGTTCTGTTATTGTCGCTATATTGTTTGAAACTACGAGGATTACTTATACAGAGTATAAAATACATTTGCCATTGTACATGTATCTGGAAGGATGGCTGAGTGCTCTAGGTCGTAGACTTTTTACTCCAGGACTCCAGGGGTCAGTGGTTCGAGCCCTGCTGAGGTTTATTTTTTATATTTTATTCTTGATTTTTTACTGGAGCTTTTTAGATCCAATGTTTACATTTATCAATACAAAGCATTTAATGACAAACTTCAAAACATGCCAAAATCTCTGAAAAGGCCCCTTTAAACGATCACTAGAGATACCAAAAGTATTGTCACCATGTAAAAATCTATTAAATACTCTGGTTTGAATATCTGAAGGGTTACAACTAACACGCATTCGCAATGTCTTGTTTGTGTTGTTTTTGTTAGTTACTCAATACACAGTGTCACTCTTTTGCTTTAGAAATGTGTTTTGTTATTTAGAAATTTTATGGTAAACATTAAAAACAAAATAGAACATTGCTTGTTATGTGCTTCTTAAATACCCAAACATCGTTGTTAAAATTCAAAATGAAGTAGGAATTCTGCTTGTGACAAGCTAAAGATAAGTCCTTTTAAATCGCTGAATGTATAAAATCTATGGCGAAACGACCCAGAAATAAGGGTGAAACAATTCAGGGCAAACAGGAATTAGGGCGAAACGACTGAGGGGCGAACAGGTTTTAGGGCGAAACGATCTTGTAAACGCAAAAAATGACCCATTTGGCGCTACAGTTTGACTCATTTTGTGCTAATAAATCACCCCTTTTTCCATACAGGTTGATCCATTTGGCGCGTACAATTGACCCATTTTAGCATAATCCCTGATCTTTCTCTGTTCAACAGATTAATTGATGAAAAATAACACTTACAAATATTCATCACCAGATCAAGATGAGGATTCAGATGGTGGTTTGCCTCTGCCTCTCAGTGTTAGTTGACCTGGTAGCTGGGGTGCAGATTCATGTGCGCACATCTGAGACTGTCGGACCTCTGAGACATTTCTGGAAATCAACAGGATTCTGGTAATCTATGGAGCCTTGTTCTGGAAAAACCTAATGCATGTAGGTACGGTGTTTTACTTGACAAGCCACTGCAGTCAACACTGGCTAATTAGGGACGAAACTTTCTGCCGTTAAAGTATTTTTCATTTAAAGTAAGTCACTTCTTAGCTAAAATCTAGTTTAGGCCTGAAGTTTTGCTCCAGATTAGCCTGTGTGGATTGAACAGGCTAATCTTGAACACTTTACGCACATGCATTCAGCCCAGTTTTCCTATAACACGGCTCTTATAAGGAAATGATTTTCATACCAAATGTTTATACAAACAGTACAGTACAGTGAGGGAATCATGTTCTAATGTTTAAACAATACACATTTCGGATTGTACATATCACAATAGAGAATTTCCTTAATAGATGTCATCTTCAAGATTTTCACTGACAGTTTGAGTTTTGTGTCAATTATAGGAAAAATTGCCTCAAGAATAACAAAAATACTGTACAAATATGATAACTATTTGGCTGGCATATTTAAAATCATAACATAACATGAATGAATTACTCTTACCACAAATATAATTATTTGGAAACAAAGTTAAATGTGATAATATATGATTGAGAGTCACTCAGTTGGGTGGTCTGTTGTCAATCGACCAGGCATCGCTGCTATGTAAAATATTATAGTTTATGGACCGAAATACTTCTACATGTGTCAAGCAGTCAAATTGAAACTTGACATAAGTGTTCACCATGTGGTGTACATGTTCAAGACATAATTTGCATGCGCGGTGATCCACTCAGTGATTGTTGAGCTGTGTGCCCAGTAAGAAGGATTTCTGCCATATAAAATAATATACATTTGTGAAGCAAACTTTTTCTATAAATCTCAAGTGATTACCGGTAAATTAAAACTTAAAATATGTGACAACCATGAAGTCTACATGCGCAGGGCACATTCTTCATGCACAGTGAAAAACGTATACCTGCATAATGTGCTTTTGAATTCACCCTAGGACTTGACTTCCATTCCTGGGACAAAGTTGTTGTTAGTCAATTTTATATCCGATTTTATAGCCAAGCTCTAGTTTTATTTTGAAACATGCCATAAGTCACTCTAGTTCATGGGGCTTAAAGCATATGCTTAAAGTATCATCCCAGATTAGCCTGTGCAGACTACATAGGCCAGTTAGGGGCGACACTTTCTGCCTTGAATGGTTTTTCACAAAGAAGACACTTCTTCAAAACAAAAAGACCCATAAAAGCAGAAAGTATTGTCCCTGATTATCCAGTGAAGACTTCAAAGTCAAATCTGGGACAATACTTTGCACACTTGCATTAAGCCCCTTTTTTCCAGAGCGAGGCTTAATCGTCTATTTCAGCCCACCACTTCCTCACATGGATGCAGCTGTGTATGATCTGAGCCAGGACATGCAGTATAACATTGCAATGGTTGGAGCCATACCCAGGTCCGGTATTGAGCAGGTCCGCATACACTGGCTTCTGGACCTGGTCACAGTGACAAGGTAATGCAGTATAACATGGCCATGATTGGAGCCAAACCCAGGTCCGGTATTGCGCAGGTCCACATACACTGGCTTCTGGACCTGATCACAGTGACAAGGTAATGCAGTTTAAAATTGCCATGATTGGAGCCATACCCAGGTCCGGTATTCAGCAGGTCCACATACACTGACTTCTGGACCTGATCACAATGACAAGGTAATGCAGTATAACATTGCCATGATTGGAGCCATACCCAGGTCCGGTATTCAGCAGGTCCGCATACACAGGCTTCTGGACCTGATCACAGTGACAAGGTAATACAGTATAACATCGCCATGATTGGAACCAGACCCGGTTCCGGTATTGAGCAGGTCCACATACACTGGCTTCTGGACCTGGTCACAGTGACAAGGTAATACAGAATAACATCGCCATGTTTGGAGCCATACCAAGGTCCGGTATTGAGCAGGTCGGCATACACTGGCTTCTGGACCTGATCACAGTGACAAGGTAATGCAGTATAACATCGCCATGATTGGAGCCATACCTAGGTCCGGTATTGAGCAGGTCCGCATACACTGGCTTCTGGACCTGGTCACAGTGACAAGGTAATACAGGGATGGATATTAACCCATAGGCCCTTAGTTTGTGATGGGTCCTTTGATATTTCAACAGGTTTTATGTTCTCTATACAAGAATTGCTGAAAGAACAAGCAGGTTTCACAATGTTTGTTAGATTGAATTGAATGTTAGCTTCTTACTTTGTAATGTAACAATAAACATGTCATAGCATATTAACCCTTTACAAGATAGATATGTATAGTGAGACATTTGTAGTCCCTCAGAAGTTGAATTTAATTAAAGACCTTTCTTACTAGATTCAAATTTTAGAGGCTTCATCTACAACCCTTAAATACTGAAGAGCAGCAAATAGCATAAAACCTGAACAGACTGCAAGTTACTTGCAGGCTGTTCTGGTTTTATGTTGTTTGCAAATAGCCGTTTTAACTTTGCTTCTGAGTGGGAAAGGGTTAATAACACAACTCTTTACTGTAAACTCACCAGTGACACAAGGGAATAATATAGAAACTGGAATAGAAACTTAAATATAAGTGATCCGAGGTATTTCCCTTTTAAACTGACAGTCACATGACTATGTATACGCCAAAGAACATCTCTCTCCACAGACTGCCCCCCATTCAAGCCCCCTGTGACTTTCACATCACAATGTATACGCCAAAGAACATCTTTCTCTTAAGCCTGCCCTGATTAAAGCCCCTTGTGACGTTCACATCACAATGTATATGCCAAATACATCTCTCTCTTCAGCCTGCCCTCATTCAAGCCCCCTGTGACTTTCACATGGCTATGTATTCATCAAAGAACATCTACTTCTTCAGCCTGCCCCATTTAAGCCCCCTGTAACTTTCACATTACTATGTATACATCAAAGAACATCTCTCTCTTCAGCCTGCCCCCATTTAAGCCCCCTGTGACTTTCACGTTACTATGTATACATCAAAGAACATCTCTCTCTCTCTTCAGCCTGCCCCCATTTAAGCCCCCTGTGACTTTCATATGGCTATGTATTCATCAAAGAACATCTCCCTCTTCTGCCTGCACCATTTAAGCCCCCTGTGCCTTTCACGTTACTTTGTATACATCAAAGAACATCTCTCTCTTCAGCCTGCCCCCATTTTAGCCCCCTGTGACTTTCACATGACTATATATACGCCAAAGTACCTCTCTCTTCAGCCTGCCGCCATTCAAGCCCCCTGTGACTTTAACATGACTTTGTATTCACCAAATAACATCGCTCTCTTCAGCCTGCCCCTGTTCAAGCTCCCCCCCCCCGTTGCTTTACATGACTATGTACCGGTATACTCCAAAGAACGTCTCTCTCTTCAAATTACTATGTATACATCAAAATACATTTCCCTCTTAAGCCTGGCCCCATTCAAGACCCCTGTGACTTTCACATGACGATGTATACGCCAAAGAACATCTCTCTCTTCAGCCTGCCCCCATTCAAGCCCCCTGTGACTTTCACATGACTATGTATACGCCAAAGAACATCTCTCTCATCAGCCTGCCTCCACTCAAGCCTCTCGTTTACAACTTCACCAGCCTGGACTCCCTGATAGATCTCCTGTACGCCAATGGACTGAGGCCAGGGTTTGAGCTCATGGGTAACCCGTCGGGTTTGTTCAAGGACTTTGAGGACAAGACATCACTGATGATGTGGAGGGATCTTGTCACCCAGACAGCTCAGAGATATATCGGTATATGTTCATTTGTAATGTTCTATATCGCCTTGTTATAACTGTTGCTAATCAAAAAAATATATAATGACATACAGACAGACTGTGTGTTTGTCTATTATGTGAAGTTGGAGTATGACATCAATCTTGGTATAAACTGTGTTTTTTTCTACAATTCATTATATGCAGTTTTATATTGTGTATTAACTTTTACAAATTATAAGTAAAATTGAGACTTGAATATGTAATTGCATCATTTAAATTGTTTTTTGTTACTTGATGTTTGATTGGATATTTTTTAAATCCTCAATAAGAAATACTGTGTCCATGTGTGCATGAACATAGTTTAAAAATACAGTTAAAATATTAAAAAGTACAATCACTGTTAATAAAAAAGTAATTGAAGTGCTTATTTATACAAAAAGTATTGACTGGATGTTACAGAAATACATTCAGAACATGAAATTAAAGTATTATTTGAGAAAATTGCCACAATGATGCCCTTTCCAAGTTTGATGTCTCATTCCAAATTCACATAAAACTGTGTTTAATTAAAGATTTGTTTGATTTGTTTACAAGTATTTGATTTTTGGCTGTTTTCAACCGTATATAAGTCATTTCACAGTGGTCTGTTAGCCTGCTCATTTTTTGCCTGGGTTAACAGGTTTACCACAACTAAGTGCACGTACTTATGTCAATAACTGACAACTGAAGCATTTTACTGTAATTTATACCAAATCCAAGCAAATCTTACTGTTGTTTCCATGGTTACAGATCAGTATGGTGTTGGCTGGGTGTCCCAGTGGAACTTTGAGACGTGGAATGAGCCAGACTGCAGAGACTTTGACAATGGTAACATGACTGTTCAAGGTTTGAATTACACTAAAGTATTTGGAAAGTATGAAAAAATACAAGCCTGTTTTTAAAAGCAGTCATAACCTATTGAGCCATATGCCGTATACCTAAACAGTTTGAAGTGTTATTGCCAAAGAGCAGTAGGTAAGATGAATAAAATAATTTTCTTCCAAAAAACAATAATTCAGATGTGAAGGCATTAAACCATGATGACTAGACGGAGTGGTCTGATAGCAAAGCATAAGAACTTCTCAGTTTGTATTGGATGATAAGCGCTAACAACGCAATTATTATTTCAATTTTAACTCGATGTGACAGATGTTTTCGGACTTGGCTCAATATCAAATACAAGGAAACAATAATGTCTGTCTTTTGTTGTTGATATTACCAAATTGAAGTAAATGAATTTAAAACGTTACTTATGTCAAAATGCATTACATTTTCAGTGTATTCATTTCAAATTGGTAATATTAAGTTTTATACCATGAACATGTTATTCACTGCAATTTGTTATGATCCCCATTTCCATTTATCCCATGCATGTGTGTGCAGCCAATGGTAATGTAATCAACATTAAAAATCCTGGAAACCGTTTCAATGACACTGGTGACTTGAGAAATTTAAAATTGTGGGTTTCAAAACATCCATGCAACTGATTTTGAAGCATAAATATCTTACAGTGTTTTTTTTAAATGATGTACCGCAAAAAAATATTTGCAGAACATAGTAAGGCATTGTTAAAGTTGTCTATCATTTGTGTTTTTGTAAATGAATACGTAAATTATATCCCATTAGTATACAACATTATTGAAATATCAGTAAATCAGATAAACTAGAGTGTATTTCAAAGTTTATGAAAACAGTAAACCAGCTCTTTATAATGACTTCATTTTCTTTATTTAGATGACAACATTTTTTATTTTATTTTTCATGTTTGTATGTTGTTTTTTTTTGGGTTTTTTTGCTTTTAAAATAATGACAAAAATGTTGAAATGATGGGATAAATAAATTTCATGATATGTGTCGATTATGGATATGTTTAATTACTCAACAACAAACACTTGACCATACGCCAAGGCTTGTGGTTCAGGTTCATCGCATCAATATATTACATGAATAAAATAACAACACATGTGATACAATAAATTGTAGTGTATCTCAATCCTGTTTAAAACAGCAAACCTCTTCAACACAAAAAACCTTTACCATAGGTCACGACTTGTGGTTCAGGTTTTCTAAGCCTCTCAAAATAAAATGTATTCAAATCTAGCCAAAAACCTACATGTATTTTCTATTTCGTACTCCCAGGGTTCCTTAATTACTAAGACGCTTGCTCTGAGGGTCTGAAAGCCGCCTCCTTGGACCTGAAGTTGGGTGGCCCCGGTGACGGTTGTTATGGTACCCTGTACTCAGATGCCCTTCTACAACACGTTGTGAACGGAACAAACTACTTCACAGGGGAGACAGGCATTCGGCTTGATTTTTTGTCTTACCATAAGAAGGTCTAACCCTTCACTACTCAAATACCGTTTTGACAATAAAAATTTCCGTTAGCAAAAACTAATTATATTAGAGACTTTTCTTAATAGATTAAAGTTTTGAAGGCTTCATTTTTAACCCTAAGATACTGATGAGCAGCAAACAGCTTAAAAACTGAACAGCCTGCGAGTAACATGCAGAAACCTGAATAGGCAGCGAGTAACTTACAGTCTGTTCTTGTTTTATGCGGGTTGCATATAGCCATTTTCACTTTGGGTCTTAATGGGGAAGGTCTAACTGTGATATTCAACATTTGAATGAATTTAGGATAAACCATTGTATCTTATATACAAAATGTCAAGCAGATACATCAGTATCACACTCAGCTCTAGAATGTGCAATTGATAACATGTTGTAAATTTGGGTTTGTCCCTTTGATACATGTTTTAATATCGACCAAGATTAGTAAACAATGTATATTGTTATATATATATATATATATATATATATATATATATATATATATATATATATATATATATGTATAACAATTGGTTTCCGTTAGATATGTCATTGAGTGATGGGTATCAAGGCCCTGTTTGAGGCGCATCTTTCCCCAATCGCAGAGCTCTTGTTATTATTAAAGCGCCATAAATATTGTATGTATATACATATATATATATATATATATATATATATATATATATATATATATATATATATATATATATATATATATATATATATATAGCAATTGGTTTCCGTTAGATGTCATCGAAGGATTGAGTGATAGGTATCAAGGCCCTGTTTGGTGCGCATCTTTTTTTTCGACGGCAGAGCTCTTGTTATTATTAAAGCGCCATCAATAATAATATACCAGTAAATAATAGTCATTTTCCACATATAGGCCACTGTTTATAGGCCATAATTTAAAAAATGCCTCAAATTTCTACACTTCTGTTCGGAATAAAGTTATTTTATAATATTCACTTTCTCTTTGTTAGGGCGAAGGTTCATCATATAAGATTCTAGAAGATGAGATAAGTCTCATGGATTCAATCACCAATAGATTCCCGACATTGGCGGACAAACCATTCTTTAATGAGTATGGACTGTTTTTGTGACTCCTCTTTCAACAAAGCTTATATGAATGGCTTTGGGGGAAAACAGGCCCTAATGCACGTCCAAAAAGATTAGTCTTAGATTAGCCTGTGCAGTCAGCACATGCTAAACATGTACAACACTTTTTGTTTTTATGGAATTTATTGTTTAACGGATGTGTCCTCTAAATAAAAATCCAGTTTAGGTACAAATTGTTGTCCCTGACTAGCCTGTGCAGACTGCATAGGATAATATTTAATGACATTTTATGCACATGCATTAAGCCAAGTTTTCTCAAAACGCAGCTTTATTACTTAGCACCTGTCGTGAGGTCGGTCGGTCTGATGGTCAGCTGAATGATGGCTTGTTAAATAGACTTCTTCATGTGAATATGATTGTGATAATATATAGAGAAGTCGCTGAGTTATAATCATACCAATCAGTATAATGGATCATTTGGGTGTTTAGGAAGATAACTATTGATTTTGAGGTCAACATGTGAGTCATAGATCAACATCATAATGGATGATTACATGAAACTTATGTCTGCATGATATCTCAAGAACACTTGTACCTGTGATAATGCAATTTGATATTTGAACTTGGGAGTTAAGGAAGAACCTATTGATTTAGAGGTCAACAGGTCAAAGTCTATGGTCATAGGAGCTTTAAATATGTTGCTTCTTTTGCACTTTACATAGAGAAGGCTTTGATGTGCCATCATCTGAATAATTATGCTGGTCTGGGTGGTGGTATCCATTTAAAACTAAAGTGTTTTAGTGAGGCTGATCCCTTGGTGGGGTGGTCACAAGATGAAGAATGGCGGGCTGATTCAACATATGCTGCCATTGTTGCCATGGTAACAATCTGTTTTACATCTAAGGAAATGCCTTATACTGGTATTTAGTTTTGCAGGCTTGTATTGGGTGTTAAAGAATCAACATAGTGGTATGATGTAAATGATATTCTTACATTATATGAACTCGACAAAACATGGTTTGATCTCCAATAAAGACTTCAAATAGTTGTTATTAATATTATTATATTTTATTATTTTAGTGTATCATAGAAATTTTTGGAATTTCATGTTAAATTAAATTTTCATTCTTTGCGCCTCTGAACATAAACATGTTTTTTGCAAAAATATTTCTAAATCATATACAGTTATACATATTGTTTTAATTGGTATAAAACTTAACAATTTTCATAACAACTAGTTCTATTTTGTCCAATTGTGACTTTTGTATAAAATGGTTAGGGCTAACATCATATAAAGTTATATCTGTATATGTGTGAGAATAATGACTACCTTCTTGCTTGTATTCAAAGTAAAAATACACCTAAAATTCACCAAAAATCATGTTTATTGCAATAGGGTACCTTTAGTTTTTGTTCATTACTTTTCATGCTTGTTTATAAAGTATTTTTAGACGTTTGATTCACACAGAACTGTTTGCCTTTTTCGGAACAGTTGATATACCAGCATCAAAAAGCCTTTATTTCGAACCCAAAACCGAGAATACACAACTATCAGTTGCTAAGCAATGACAATGCCTTCCTGAGCTGGTTCCCTCACCAGTACACACAGCGGACACTTTTGGCCCGGTTCCAAATAAACAATACCAGTCCGCCACACACACACTTCTTTCAGAAACCAGTCTACAATGTGATGGCGTTGCTGTCTATGTTGGGAGAGATAGAGGTGCAGTCGAAAATTACATGTAAGTGTCTTCTGCTTTGATAAATGAGGGAACCTTTGCATTTTTATGTCCCCCACCTCTATATTGTTTTTGCCCTGTCTGTTGGTTTGTTTGTTGGTTTGTTTGTTAGTTTGTTGGTTTGTTTGCCTCAAACTTTAACATTTGCCATAAATTTTGCAATATTAAAGATAGCAACTTCGTATTTGTCATGCTTGTGTATATTATGGAGCTGCACATTTTGAGTGGTGAAAGTTCATGGTCAAGGTCATCCTTCAAGGTCAAATATGTTGGTCTAAATCGCTCATTTAATATACACTTTTGCAATATTGAGGAGAGGATCTTTATACTTGGCATGAATGTGTATCTCATGGAGCTGCACATTCTGAGTGGTGAAAGGTCTATGTCATCCTTCAAGGTCAAAGGTCTATGTCATCCTTGTAGGTCAAAGGTCAAATATATTGGGGGACATTGTGTTTCACAAACACATCTTGTTGAAGATTGGATATATTATTATATTAGACCGTGTGGTCTTAATAGGCTAATCCAGGACAATACTTTCCAATTGTATTGTATTGTTTGTAATAAAGATTTGTTTAAAAAATATCTTTTTTATCATCAGTAACACCACAAAAAAACTGTTCAATCATCATATGAGCGGCCTTCTGGGAGAAATGGGCTGAATGATTGTGTGTTAATTTTCTAACCAGGGAAGACACTTTCTGTCTGAACTGGATTTGTGTTAAAAATATTTTTCCTTTAATAAAATTACTATAAAAGCTAAAGTTGTACCTGATTTGCCTGTGTAAGACAATGCTGTAAATACATGCATTAAGCCCTGTTTTCCCAATGTGAGACTCAAATCATTAAATTTCATTTTAAATCCTATATTTAAGAATTAAATTTCACATAAACCGGTCCTGAAATGAATGCAATGTGTCACAGCCTTGGTTTTTACTAGGTATACAAAGATTTAACTACCAGGTGAACAACACACTCAGGTTGAATTATAATTAATGGGAAGATGATCATTAAGACAGGGAATGGGTGCAACAAGATTTGGCAGATTAATGGCCCTTTATGTGTATTTCCAATATATATATATATATATATATATATATATATATATATATATATATATATATATATATATATATATATATATATATATATATATAGTTAAACAAAATCGTGTGTTTAACTGCTAGGTTTATTTTTCTCAAACATAGCATCTGAATGGTTAGATGATTGTTATGGAAGGAAGTTTTGTTCCAAGCAGTTTTATCCATTTTTCGTTTTGTCTGCTGTAACAGACTTTACTGTGTCCAAACATGTGTCGGGGAATCAGTGTCTATGACACATTCCTAATTATTTTATTATTATGAAAGAAAAATGTCATAATTGTGTTTTTGGTTTGACATACCCATCATTCAACTTACGTGAGTTTGAGGTAACAATCTTTAGATAATGTAATGTTTTGTTTTTGCAGATACAAATGGAGAAGACTTGAACACTCCACTAGGTGTCCTGGCCAGCACGCACACCCCTGTGACTAACCACACTGCTGACAGGTAACACTCCACTAGGTGTCCTGGCTAGCACACACATCCATGTGACTAACCACACTGCTTACAGGTAAAACTCCTCTAGGTGTCCTGTCCAGCACACACATCCCTGTGATTAACCACACTGCTGACAGGTAACACTCTTCTAGGTGTCCTGGCCAGCACACACACCCCTGTTACTAACCACACTGCTGACAGGTAACACTCCACTTAGATGTCCTGGCCAGCACACACACCCCTGTGACTAACCATACTTCTGACAGGTGACACTCAACTAGGTGTCATGGCCAGCACACACATCCGTGTGATTAACCACACTGCTGACAGGTTACACTCCACTAGGTGTCCTGACCAGCACACACACCCATGTGACTAACCATACTTCTGACAGGTAACACTCCACTAGGTGTCCTGGCCAGCACACACACCCCTGTTACTAACCACACTGCTGACAGGTAACACTCCACTTAGATGTCCTGGCCAGCACACACACCCCTGTGACTAACCATACTTCTGACAGGTGACACTCAACTAGGTGTCCTGGCCAGCACACACATCCGTGTGATTAACCACACTGCTGACAGGTAACACTCCACTAGGTGTCCTGACCAGCACACACACCCATGTGACTAACCATTCTTCTGACAGGTAACACTCCACTAGGTGTCCTGGCCAGCACACACAACCCCTGTGATAAACCATACTTCTGACAGGTAACACTCCACTAGGTGTGCTAGCCAGCACAAACACCCCTGTGACTAACCACACTGCTGACAGGTAACACTTCACTAGGTGTTCTGGCCAGCACACAAACCCCTGTGACTTACCACACTGCTGACAGGTCACACTCCACTCGGTGTCCTGGCTACACACACATCCATGTGACTAACCACACTGCTGACAGGTAACACTCCACTAGGTGTCCTGGCCAGCATACATACATGTGACTAATCACACTGCTGACAGATAACACTCTTCTAGGTGTGCTGGCCAGCACGCACACCCCTGTGACTAACCACACTGCTGACAGGTAACATTCCACTAGGTGTCCTGGCCAGCACACACACCCCTGTGGCTAACCACACTGCTGACAGGTAACACTCCACTAAGTGTCCTGGCCAGCACACACATCCCTAAGACTAACCACACTGCTGACAGTTAACACTCCTCTAGGTGTCCTGACCAGCACGCACATCCCTGTGGCTAACCACACTGTTGACAGGTAACACTCCACTAGGTGTCCTGACCAGCACGCACATCCCTAAGACTAACCACTCTGTTGACAGGTAACACTCCACTTGGTGTCCTTACCAGCACACACATCCCTAAGACTAACCACACTGCTGACAGGTAACACTACATTAGGTGTCCTGACCAGCACACACATCCATGTGGCTTACCACACTGCTGAAAGGTAACACTCCACTAGGTGTCCTGGCCAGCTCTTACATCCCTGTGACTAATCACACTGCTGACAGGTAACACCCCACTTGCTGTTCTTGCCAGTACACACACACCTGCGACTAAAGGCAATGCTGAAAGGTACATGGGCGCTGTCTTGTTTAAAATCTTAAGACTCACATAAGTTATGGCTATTTATGTCTAATTTGCAGCTTAAAAAAGGGAAACATTTGAACGATTGTAAGGACAATAATAGAATAACTGAAATTTGAAGATAACAGAGGTTTTTCCTTTGATGATATGCTTCTTCAAAACTTGCATTGTAACTTAAAATCACATGATTAGTTTGAGCCTATTTATTTGATCTCGATTGCATAGAAAGCCTAAGGCTTATTTGAAATGCTTTTGAGTCTGCTTCCTGGTACTAGAAATAGTACTTGGTGTCTCTGGGGGAATCAAAACAACGCTCCCTCAATGGGGATTGAACCTGTTAGCTCCCGATTGCTAGACGGACTTCACTACACCACTGCCATCTAACCAAAGTTCATAATTGCGTCAATCAAGATTTTAGTTGAGTCTTTTTTACAAAATCAGCCAAAAATAAATAAATGTCTAAGTATGACGATAATTCTGAGTGGCATGTTTTGAAGTTGGGATCAATAATTTTGAACAGGCTAATCTGGCAAGACACGTTCTACACTTGCATTAAACCCTGTTTTCCCAGAGCATATGATATATATTTTATTTCTGGTAAAAGAGCTGTTTTATTGTTGTAGCTGGCAGACCACTGTCCTGATGTACATGAGCAATGACACAGGTCCCCAGACAGATAAGACATACGTCTACCTTTCAATGGAACCCCCAAGCTGGGCCTCTCAAGGTGGGTCTGGTTATTTGTCAATAGACATTGAAACTCCTAGCTGGGCCTCTCAAGGTGGGTCTGGTTACCTTTCAATAGACATTCACATTTTCAATGTTTTATAATTGTATAAATTTTAAACTATAATGGCATGTTATCATTAATTATCTCATATTACCAACGGTGGAAAATTGTCAATTTGCCTCAATGTAAACAGGTCCCTTTATATTGGATAGTTTACATATGACCCATGCTCAGAAAAAACGGGCCTTAATGCAGGTGTGTCAAATGTCGTCCCAGATAAGCCTGTGTATTGGAAAAAGGCAAATCAGGGACAACACCTTCCACCTGAACTGGATTTTTACTTAATTAAATGAAAAAGACCATTAAAGCGGAATGTGTGGTCCCTGATAGCCTATGAAGACTGCACAGGCTAATCTGGGATGATACTTTACGAACATGAATCGAGCCCCATTTTTCCAGTGAGAGGCTTATTATTTACATTTTACTTCTGTCAGAGTTATAGATGACCACACATTCTTGAAAACCTGTTTACCAAGAACGTCACTCATATTTCTTCCCTCAGAGTTACAGATGACCACACATGCTTGAAACCCTGTTTACCAGGAACGTTACTCATATTTCTTCCCTCAGAGTTACAGATGACCACACATGCTTGAAAACCTGTTTACCAATAACGTTACTCATATTTCTTCCCTCAGAGTTATGGATGACCACACATGCTTGAAACCTTGTTTACCAGGAACGTTACTCATATTTCTTCCCTCAGAGTTACATATGGTGGGCTGGTGGCTAGACAACACCCTGGGCAACTCCTACAAGCTGTTGGATCGAGCAGGCAGGCCTCCCTACCCAAACCTGGAACTGCAGCACTGGATGAGAACCATCTCTGTAGGCTCTGATTAATATTAGCAAATATGAGCAGCGTTTTGGGAAAACTGGGTTTAATTCATGTGTGTAAAGTGTCTTCCCAGATTAGCCTGTGAAGTCTGCACAGGCTAATCAGGGGCGATACTTTCAGTTTTAATGGAGTTTTTTGTTTAAAGAAAGTCTCTTCATTGCGAAAATCCAGGTTAGCTCGAAAGATATTTCCCTGCCGAGCCTGTGAGGATTGCACACGTTTTCTGGGAGGACACTTCGCTCAAGCATTAAGCCCCATTTTCCCATAATGCAGCTCATGTAGCAATTTTCAAGTTTTAGGAATCTGTCGTAGAGTTATCATTGATTGGACAAATCAAATATAATGTAAAAGCTTATCAGTTATGGGGTCATCAGCTGTATATCAGTCCTAAGCTATTTTGTGGTAAGTTAATTATGAGAAGGTTATCAGGTGTATGCTTGTCATCAAAAGGCTTATCAGAACCCTGTTTGCTCAAATCTTTATGATTGCTAATTAAGGATACAGTCTCTTTTGGGAGGCGGAAAACTACAACGGGCGAGGCATGGTCAGGGGTGATAACCCCAAAAAAGGGTTAGGGTAAGGGTTAGGGGTCGGGTTAGGGTTAGGGTGGGGTTTAGGCTAACCCAAACCCTAACCCGACCCCTAACACTAACCCTCACCCTAACCCTTACCCTCTAACCCCCCCTTTCGCAATACCATACCATGCCTCGCCCGTTGTCGTTTTCAGCCTCCCGTTAGTTTCAGACCAAAATAAATTTAATTTTAAAACATTATAAAACAAATGCAAAAAAATTCAAGTAATCAAATTGGTTCACAAATCAACACAATGGTTAACATTTCAGTCACATAAACAATTTGATTCAAGGATTAACGGCTGTAAGCTTAACTGGCTGTTCAAGTTATGAGCAACAAGTCCCAGGCATTGGTTTATTGTCATAGGCTTATAGGAAGTAGGCTTGTTGTCCCCTACCAGTCCCAGGCATTGGTTTATTAGCTCGGCTGTTTTTGGAGAAAACCTGAGGTATTGTCATAGCCAGCTCGCCGTCCGCCGTAGGCGTCGTGCTTAAACCTTAACATTGGCTCTAAAATCAATGTTCTTCCACCTACAACTTTGAAACTTCATATGTAGATGCACCTTGATGAGTTCTACACGCCACACCCAGTTTCTGGTCACTAGGTCAAAGGTCAAGGTCACTGTGACCTCTCAAAATATTCTGACAAGCTTTCGCAGCCGAGCGTTGGCAACTGTTATGCGTTGCTCTTGTTGTCATTGGCTTATAGTAAGTAGGCTTTTCAGACAAAGAACTGCTAGGTTTCGTTATCTGTGGAATTTTTATCTGCCGGTTCATTGGACGTAAGCCTATCAGGAATTAGTTAAGCATGCATATTAGTCATAGAATTATCATAGACAGGCTTAAAAAGGTCTTGTCAGTCATACAATTATAAACACAGGCATATAGAGGGCTTTTCAGTCATAGAATTATCAAACACAGGCTTATAGAGGGCTTTTCAGTCATAGAATAATCAAACACAGTCTTAAAGAGGGCTTGTCAGTCATATAATTATCAGGCATAGGCTTAAAGAGGACTTGTCAGTCATAGAATTTTCAGGCATAGGCTTATAGAGGACTTGTCAGTCATAGAATTTTCAGGCATAGGCTTATAGAGGGCTTGTCAGTCAAAGAATTATCAGACACAGGCTTAGAGAGGGTTGTCAGTCATATAATTATCAGGCACAGGCTTATAGAGGGCTTGTCAGTCATAGTTTTATAAAACACAGGCTTATTGAGGGATTGTCATATTGAGGGATTGTCATTCATAGAATAATCAAACATAGGCTTAAAGAGGGCTTGTCAGTCATAGAATTATCTGGCATAGGCTTATAGAGGGCGTGTCCGTCTTTCAATTATCAGACATAGGCTTATAGAGGGCATGTCAGTTATAGATATGTATGGCATGGGCTTATATAGGGCTTGTTATTTGTAGAATTATCAAACATAGGCTTATATAGGGCTTTTTATTTGTAGCATTATCAAACATAGGCTTATATAGGGCTTGTAATTTGTAGCATTATTAAACATAGGCTTATATAGGGCTTGTAAATTGTAGCATTATCAAACATAGGCTTATAAAGGAATTTTAATTTTCAGAATTATCAAACACAGGCTTATACAGGGCTTGTAATTCATAGAATTATCAGGCATTGACTTATACTCTTAAAACAGTGATAACATACGTTTGTAACGCATGTATTCCATTTGTGAACCTTACAGAACTCGCCTCCAATTTTCAACCAGCCAGTACAACCTGGCAATCAGTTTATAGGGAAGTTCTTCATCAAAGAGCCTGCAGTTGTTGTTGTTCATGTCTGCTCTAAACCAGATGCACCTCCTGATCAGGTACGATGAAAACCATGCAAATGAGCCCCACTCTGGGAAAACGGGGCTTAATGCATGTGCTTAAAGTGTCATCCCAGATTAGTCTGCCCAGTCTGCACAGTCTAATCAGGGTCAATACTTCAACTTTTCTGGATTTTTTTCAGAGGATTTCTAGATAAAAGTCCAGTATATGTGGAAAGGGTCTTCCCTAACAGGCTCATGTGGAACACTTAAAGGACATGCATTAAGCCCTGTTTTCCAAGAGCAAGGTTCATTTGTAAATATTTTTCAATTACATAAATTTGGATATGTCAAATTTTGTATATCTTGAAGCCATTTATGATTTATAAAATCCAAGAGATAACCCAATTCAGATGTATGTGGAAGTTTGACCTCTATTTTGGCTGAAAAAACAACAACAGTCTTGGTTGCATAAAAAATTCCCTTTCTAAGAGTAAGACTTGCTATGTGCTAATGGTGAGCTTTTTAATTGCCTTATTTGTTTGTCCGTCGTGTGTCAGCAACATTTAGGTTGTGAACTCTCTAGAGCCCACATTTATTTTTCAATCTTCATGAAAGAAATATGTCTCAATGTGAAATAAAAAAACTACGTCACTAGGTCAAATTAAAGCAAAGGTATTGAACACTTTAGAAGTCTCATTAATTGTCAAATCTTCACGAACCTTGGTCTGAAAATTTATTCCAATCATATTTCAGTCGAGTTTGAAAATTAAAATATGCCTACAAATTAAATATGTATGTTTCTTTAAGTGTTTTTATAAGTCTCAACTCTAGCTGCACAGAAAAGTTTATTCCCTCAGGTTATCAGATGAGCGCCTTAGGGCCCATGATCGTCTTGTTGACATTGTTTACAATCTCAAGAATGAGATAGTTTACAGTCCACTAAGAATATCTCAATAGTATAATTACTAAAATATTATGAGATAGTTTACAGTCCACTAAGAATATCTCAATAGTATAATTACTAAAATATTATGAGATAGTTTACAGTCCACTAAGAATATCTCAATAGTATAATTACTAAAATATTATGAGATAGTTTACAGTCCACTAAGAATATCTCAATAGTATATTATGAGCTGTGCTCTGTAAAATCTGGGCTTAATGAATATGCGTAAAGTGTCTTCCCAGATAAGCCTGTGCAGTCTGCACAGGCTTATCAAAAGGTCAACACTTTCTGCCTTAAATGGATTTTCACTAAGAAGAAACTTTTTTTAAAGCTAAAAAATTACAAGCTTATAGTGTCTGCCCTGATTACCGGTAATCTTGCACAAAACTTTACGCACGTGCATTTTCCCAGAGCAAGGCTTTTATGTCATTATTAGGGCTTTACATTAACTTATGAAGCCACTTGTCTCGTTGGACAAGTAGACCAAAATTTCACCTGTCCTGAACAAAAAGCAACTTTTCCTGATCATTATATCTTATTCTGCTCAGTACTTGGCATTAATAATGATATACAAAATGTTCATATCATAAAGACTTTAATCGTTCAAAAAACATGTGATTTTGAAGACGAAATACCAAAGGAAAGCAGATGAGACATTTTTTAAGCATACGACATTGTAGGATTGTACTAACGAAAACAAACCACAAATGTGAATGATGTCCTAAAAACATTCTTTACATAGAGATGACGTCACTACGTTAGTTGTCTGTACGATCGGTGTGTACCAGTGTCGAAAAATGCATATTCTTTACAAGGGAGAATATTCTTGTTATCTTGGCAAAGAAAAATGTTAAGGGTTGCTTCCCTTGTGAAAAGTACCGTGAAGTATCACAAGGAACTATCAGAATATTTCGCGCTTTGTCGTTTAAACGTAAACAAAATATAATTGAACAAGTTTTGTGGTAACTCCATAGAAATAACGGATTTAAAGGCATTTTTCTAAAGTAAAGGCTATATAGGAGTCACTTTGTCGGTCGGTCTGTCTGTCGGTCGGTCTGTTCCGAAAGCTTGTCCGGGCTATAACTAAGTTGTTCATTGGTAGATTTTAAAATCATTTAGCACAATTGTTCACCATCATTGGACGGTGTGTCGTGCCAAACAATTACGTCGATATCTAAAAGGTCAAGGTTACACTTTGAGTTCAAAGGTCAACAATGGCCATAAATGAGCTTATCCGGGCCATAAATTTGCCATTTATTGTGAGATATTAAAATCATTTGGCACATTTGTTCACTATAATTGGACGATGTGTCAAGCGAAAAGATTACGTCGATATCTCCAAGGTCAAGGTCACACTTTGAGTTCAAAGGTCAAAAATGGCCATACATGAGTTTGTCCAGGCAATAACTAATAATCGTTCATTGTGGGATTAAAAATCATTTGGCAAATTTGTTCACCATAATTGGACGGTGTGTTGCGCGCAAGAATTAGGTGGATATTTCCAATGTCAAGGTTACACTTTGAGTTCAAAGGTCAAACAAGTCCAAAAATGAGCTTGTCCAGGTATAACTATGTCGTTCATCGTGAGATGTTAAAACCATTTGGCACATTTGTTCACCATCATTGGATGGCGTGCTGCGCGAAAGAATTACGTTGATATCTCCAAGGTCACTGTCACACTTTGAGTTCAAAGGTAAAAAAAGGCCAAAAATGAGCTTGTCCTGGCCATACCTATGTTGTTCAATGTGAGATTTTAAAATCATTTGTTCACCATCATGGGACGGTGTGTCGCACGAAAGAATCATGTCGATATCTCCAAGGTCAAGGTCACACTTTGAGTTAAAAGTTCAAAAATAGCCATAAATGATAATATCATAATAATTCTTAAAAATCGCCATAAATTAGCTTCTCGTGTTTTGTAAAGACAGCATGCAAAATAGTCTGTGCCAATGCGGCAAGTGGGGGTATACGTCACGTCTGTGACAAAGCTCTATTTAAAATATAGCGACCACTTTTTCCGTCAGACTAGCAAATTCTTTGTTTACTTGTCTTGACTAACAATTTGGTTGTCCCGGACAGTCGGACTACCGTTTATGTTGAGCCCTGAATTATGTTCTTCATTTCAGCCCAACAATGTGAACATTTTGAATATAACCAGTGGACAGATACTGCTAACTTGGTCCGATAAGTGCTTGAATTCAAGGTACACTCTCTTACTTCATAACTTAAATCATTAGTGCTTGAATTCAAGGTACACTCTTACTTTATAACTTAAATCATCAGTGCTTGAATTGAAGGTACACTCTCTCATATCATGAGTGCTTGACTTCAAGGTACACTCTCTTACTCTTAAATCATGAGTGCTTGAAATCAAGGTACACTCTTTAACTCTCAAATCATGAGTAAACAACTGCTACACATTTGAGTCTTTCTCTGAGTGTCTTAATACATAAAATGTCCTTCCAGATTTACACGTGCAGTCTGCACAGTTTAAGCAGGGAAAACTCACTCTACTTTTATGTCTTTTTTTGCTAAAAAGAACATATTTCATTAAGAAAACTTAGTACATGCTGAAAGTGTTGTCCCTGATACTCCTTTGCCATCCGCAGAGGCTTAACTGGGACAGCCCTTTGCGGACATGCATTAAGCCCAGTATTTGCAGGAGGATGCTCATTTGTATTACTTTTTATTATATACCTGTTTAATGTTTTTTAACAAAATACAGATTGTATCAATCGTTGAAATAAAAAATCCCGTATTACGCTACTCGCTGTTTCCAATTCCGTATTACCATACTAGCCGGACTACTTCGACCCATTTAATGGCGTCACATTACACGCACCGAAAATAGAAATATATTACGTAGTACATCGTGTGACGTCATTTCTGTGACAAAACACAATAGTTTTATATAAACTCTGTAAGGACATGTAGGACGTGGTGTTTTTTTAGCAGTAAACTATGTGTTAAAAACGCATTTTGGAGTGTGTCTTTATCATGCATAAATGTATATTTCGATAGGAATACAATAAAATAGTGTGGTTTAAACTAAGTTTCGATAAAGACATGGGAGATAGAAGTGGAAATGCAAATCGTTTAAACGTTTTTGTTATAAACATCGTCATCGGATTTAAGTTGGCAACTTAATTGTTATAAAAATTGGATTTACGATGGCATTAAGGTAAGCGTGTTGGAAACCTGTGTTTTCCCGGTTCGAATGTTTACACGTTAATTTACATAAACTGTATTCATACGCGTCTTAAATAAACTATGGCGTACCGTTTTAGTCATTGTTTTGTCTGTTTTTTTAAAGTAAAAAATACATTGTTAACTGTTTTCGTTAGTTGTTGTATATAATAAAAGGAATATTACGCTAGTCAATTGTTTCAAGAGTTTGTATCACTCTCGTGGCTTGTGCTATTTCGCATCATACTCGAGGCTCCGCCTCTCGTGTGATACGTCATCACACAAGCGACTCCAGTGATACAAACTCTTGGAACAATTGACTAGCGTAATATTCCGTATGTATTACTGAGTATGTTGTATTATTACTATATTTAGATTAGCATGAACTTATCATAAAAATTTAATGAAGATGACCAAAAAATTGTTTATAAATGTACATATTTGAATCTGACATTCGTAAATTTCGTTTAAATCTAGTTTCTTTGCCTTGATGGTATTGAAACACTTTGCCTTGTAACTGCCCTTTTGAGTCTATTTTCTGGGAAACAGTACTTAGTGGACAGATCTTAAGAGCTCCGTTCTGTGAAAACTGGGCTTAATGCATGTGCCTGTAGTGTAACCTCACAAAAACATCAGGGAAGTCTTAACGTACATGCATTAAGCCCAGTTTTCCCAGAGAGCAGCTCATGTGTTTGCTGTTTATCTTTGATTATGCGTTGATTTGGCTTCTCTTAAGATCTTTCAAGAAATAAGTCATTGAAAATATTGAAAGAAGCCCACTTCGTTTAATCTCATCTTAGTACACCTTTACTCTCAAATGAGTCCCATTCTATGAAAACAGGGCTTAAAGCATGTGCAGTCCGCACAGACTACTCAGGGAGAACACTTCCTGCTTTGATAGTGTTTTACATTTAAAGGTCGTCTCTTCTAAGCGCACTTCCAGTTTAACCGGAGAGTCCTGATTAGATTGTTTTACAAAAAATTTCTGCGCATTTGTATAACTTTTTTTTTCTGATTTTTCCATGACGTGTACGATTGTGAATTATTTGTCCGGATAAATAGATCTATTGTATAGAGAAAACTGTAAATGACTGTAACGTATCTCAACGTTAAATATTTAAGCCGCATTCTACGAAAGCTGGGCTTAGTGCATGTGCATGAAGTTTCGTCCCAGATTAGCCTGTGTAGAATCAGGGAAGATACTTTCCGTCGTTATTGGGTTATTATTCGTTAAAGGAAGTCTCTTGTTTGCGAATATCCAGTAAATGCATTTAACCCGTTTTCCCAGAGCAACGCTCATTTTTATACTGAAATATTTTATATTTGTAGGTGCATATTGAACTATGAAGTTGCCTACTCAATCATTTCTATAATGAAATATTTGATATTTGTAGGTGTATATTGAACTATGAAGTTGCCTACTCAGTAGAAGATACAAACTACACCACCATAGATCCCGGCTATGGTTTGGCCTATTCTACGTCTTTTGTATACCAACCTACAACTTTACAAGGTTTGTTTAATATTGAAACAAATAACAATAAACAGTTCATTGACATTGTGGAACAGTGTTTTCTTGAAGTAGAGAGATTAATATTTGAAGCTTTTGCCATAAAGATGTGAGTCGGATATCAACAGTTCAAAAGAATTTCGAACGATTAACCTTAAAAAATTAGCAGCTGTTTAAAGAAGAATTGCTACAATGCTTTATTGATTATGAAAAGAAGTTGTTGTATTTTGGGGCAAAAAGTATCAAGCTTTGGTCTTTAAATTGGATATATTACATAATGCATTTTGATTCAAAAGGTTGTGTGAGTAATCAAAGGGAATGTCCAACAGTGGTACATATAATTTTCATAAAGACTCGAGGACTGCCCAACTATTGCATCTCATATAGGAATGCTTACCCCATACATCAGTTTCACATTCATCTCTCTTTAATGTTGACTGCTTTCACAGGTGTTGCCCCAGACAACCAAGTTATTGGCTTCTACAAGGTGCGGGCACTCGACTATTTTGGACAGTATAGCGAATACTCACTGCCACAGCAATATCCTTCCTCGGGCAAGGTGAAACTAGGTTACCATGGAAATCATTGTCAAGGACTCTAAGAAGTATGTGTGGAGGTCACACACCACCATGTGTCTTGGCTTTTATATTCTGTGATAATTTAAATTTCATATTGTGTTTGCAAATATTAAAGGTATAAGGTGTGTTATTAAAGAAAACTGAAATACATGCAGTTCTGTTTGTTTACCTTTTAAAAATTCAAGCGTTTCTTGCTTTAAAAAATCTTTTCAACGTGTATGTTTTCTTTATCAACACAATAATATTGTTGTTGATGTGTTTTTGTGTGGGGGAAAACGAGGCTTTATTCATGTGTGTTAAGCGTTGTCCCAGATTAGCCTGTGCAGTCCACAGAGGATTATCAGGGACATCACTTTCTGCCAAAAGTGAATTTTTGCTAAGAAGAGACTTTCTTTAAAAGAAAAATACCCAACTTTAAAGCGGAAAGTATCGTCTCTGATAAGCCTATGCAGACTTCACAGGCTAAACTGGGACGACACTTTACGCAAATATATTAAGCCCTGTTTCCAAGAGAACTTTTCATTTGTAGAGTCTTGTCAGAGAATGCAATCCTTTAGTACTTCTTCAACACGTAAATTTAACTTAGTAAGAATACACTGCAATATTTTATTTATAACTTTACATGTAAAATATTTTTTGTTTATTATTTACATTGATTTTATGTATCATTATGAGATAACAGAAAAATATAATGTACATACAGTTTGTAATATATTGTATTCCTTTTTTAGAGCTAAATTTATGAACGTTTACTGTTGTGATCCAGTTCAGGACTTTTGTCCTTCAATACAGGTTCACTCCCTTGTTCTGTTTTAGCTCCACTAGTCATCAAATAGTTTGACCTATACCGAGTGTTATGGGTTTAAGCATGAGGTCATTTACAGAATTTAATAATTCTTACCTGCAATTTGGAAGAATTATGCCACTTCACAATTCTAATTGAACGTTTGTGTGCAACAAGTCCATATCTATATAAATCTACTTAAGATATTTACATCAAATTTCATATATGTTTTTTGGGGTCTTTATAAACATTTATTGGCCAATACCTATAACTTTGACCAGCCTTTTAGCTGAAATAGGATATGTCTCCTTTTGTAACTTTACAAGTTAGGTTAAGGTCTGCGTGCCAATTGAAATTCATATTAAAATTTGCATGCAGCAAGTACATATCTCTGCAACCCCTACAGCTATTCAATGAAACTGCACACATGTATTTGGGATCACAATGTATCTCAATATGTGAAATTTTTTACAATAAAAATGAATTTTGTATAAAGAAGCGTATTTTGCCAAGTCCAAGTTTCGCAGGAAGACAACTTGCGCACAACAATAATACCGTACATATTATTAATAGTTACGATTCGTTTGGCAGGGCACGAGTGTGTGTTTTTTATTATTAATTACAAATCTTACAAAAATTAAATGCTATATGTGAGATCAATGTTTTGCAACATGTTGTCTGTGATATAAGCAGTTATCTCTATATAAAATGTATTCCAATATGTGAAATGCTTTACAATAAAAATAAATTTTGAATTAAGAAGCGATTTTTTCCGTGTCCAACTTTCGCAGGGACACAACTCGCGCACATCAATAATACGGTACATATAAATAATAGTAACTGATAAATATTAATATGGACTTTATATTGTGTTATTAATTTTATATTCTATTGACATTTATCTGCACAAAAATGTTCGGTATAATATAAGAAATAGAAAACCTCATTTCATGCCCAATGGCAGAATAGTGACCAGCAAGGCAGCCCCAAATAGTATATGGACCTCAGCCTTTGGCGTCGGTCCATATACTTTTTGGGGCTGCCTGGTTGGTCACTATTCTGCCATAGGGCCCTCAGTGAGGTTTTCTATTTCTTAAATAATACTTCAGGATCTCAAGACACAATGCTCCATCATCAGTATCTTTTCAGTTATTGCACTTTGTCCTATTATTGCCGTCCATTTCTTTCATTTCTCTTGTCGTGCATATTCTTTTGCAGACCTAAACTTTGAAAGTATTAAACGGTTTCACATTGACCTTAATATATCAATAGAGGACATTAAGGGAAGAAAATAGTACAAGAAAATAGTAATAGTACTCTTTTATCAAGACTTTTATAGTATTGCCTGTTTCGTCAACTGACTTGTGCAGGGAATTTTACTGCCGTAGTATTGAAGGTATTGAAATGAAACCGAGTACATTGCTATACGACATTAACTCAAAGGGCTGGTTACGATACCAACAACTTTTGTATCGGTATTTTTGGATATATTGTCCTTTATTTCTTTTTATAGTTCGTTTCTTGCATAGTGCATATCGTATACAATAATGAAGGAATTCAAATAAAATTCCAAATACTGATAACGAGCTTAATGAAAAGTGCAGAGTAACTAAAACGTTTTCATTATATTTTACACAGTTATACACCTTTAGTTTAAGTTCTTGCGGAGCACAACTCATTGAATATTGAAGATATTTACATGCAACCTTTGATAATAATAGAGGATATTGAGAGGAAGTGCACAGAGGAAGACCGAAAACTCTTTTAAGTATTTTTAAAATTATTTATTTTGTTTACATCTGTTTAGTCCGTTTATTGTGTAGTGCATAAACCATAAAGCAATAAACTGATTCAAATAAATTCAAATGACGCAGAAAAAACGAAAGAGGGATTATACTGATAAATATGATCGCAAACAATTACTATCAAACTCTACTTAATATACTTAAAAGGTGGTCCACTGACAACAATTCATTATCTACGACATGAAAACTGTGTCGTTTTCAAAAATAAAATGCTTTCTTTGATTGCATTTCAACATGCAGTCAATAAAATTAGTTAAGTTATAACTCAAAAAGAAAAAAAATGCGCATTTCTTGAAAACCAACAATTGTTTTATTATATCACTCTCTGCTAAGGATACAACATAGTAACGAAAAAATAAGTCACCACTTTGCAAACGCGGTATAGCAAATGTACCTGTGCGTCTAGTCTCATGTACGTTATCATTCTTTGGTATAAGCATCCATTGACTCATTAATAAGGGTCAAACAGGGAGTTCTTCATGACTTGAAATTTTCTAGATTAATAATATTTTAACGCCTGTGAACTAAAACCAAACGGGTATTATTATCTCTGGAAGAAATCAAACTATTCCTACTTTCATATACCAATAACGAGGAACTGTTCGCATGTTATCCTTATATAAAAGACGTAGAAAATTATTTGGAGTTTCTGGGCATTGTAAAATAAAGTCTCTAAAATCACTTTTTTCAACGGTCTAGCAACAAGTTCATATCGAGAACACAAATAAAAAGCCATTTATCAAATAATCCGCTTGTTGAAGAATGGAAATTTTAAGAGGTCCACCAAACGTATAGCGCAACAAGCGTGTCTTCGATATAGAGTGTGAATGAAAATGTAACAACACGGAATAAACCATTCATAAAGAATTAAATTAAATATGATTAGTTTCGTACTGAATTTTTGTTCCGAAATACGAGGTGTTCACCCAGCCAAAGACCCAGACGTAAAAATATTTCCATGGCGTGTTCAGACCTAATACACAAACAACAACATATTTTAACAAAAATATTGTTTTACAAATATTTAAGTCTTATTCAATCGTGTTTTAAATTTGCATAAACAATATGAAACTCCTACAATATCGTAACATAAACATACATCTTAATAAAAACACATTTAATAAACAATTTCTTAATTATTTACTTCAATGTTTCAACGCTTGCTCCAGCAAATACTAGTAATTGCTGCACTGTCAAATGCTTCTGAAGGGTCATCATGCAATTCGATGCCGTCTTGCTGCTTAATCCAGTCACAGACGTACACCGTATCCGCAGACATATTTTTAGTAAGCCATTTTAAATGACATTTCACGCAAACGTTCCTTGACTTTGACCATTCCACCATCGACATAATAACTTTAACGGAAACACATGTTTCCTTGTACCTTACTCGCATGATCGATACAGGAAAGTAATCGTGCAGTTGCGTATCATCAAGATGTCATCAGATAATAGAAGCGTTTGTAGACGTTTAAGGTGTTGAAGAGTTTCACATAAAAGTTCAATATTCTCACAATTTTCTATTTCAAGGCGACTGATTTTTTCACCAGTTGCTGACATCGACTCGAAGAGGACCCTTTCTGTTAATGGTGTTACGTAAGATAACTCACATGACACCATATTGCTGCAATCTACAGAGGTAATATTGATATCTCCATCACATGCCAAGTACTTGAGTTTTACACCCTGTAGATCAATGTGACCATCATCCTCTAGAATCATGTTATCATCACCATAGAGTCTCATATACAACAACGTTTCTCTCGATTGCGATATAATTTCCTGCAAAGGTTAATCGCAAAATTGACTGTCAAAAGAAAATATAAATAACATACTTACAATGTTTGATATGTTCATATCTATTAAGGTTTTAAGCACCTTCCCTTCCGGATGAGGTCGCCATAGCCACTCCTCAATGACCAACTCAGGGTCATTTCTCATATGACTGAAATTTAGATGGACGCCGGTATGCTTGTTTGCCGCCCCTTCCATGATGCCATTCAATACAATATTTTGAGCTTTATTAGATAATACACATGGAGAAAACACGTCAGAGTCATCCTGCAATTTACATTCCATGTCATTTGTAATGACATCCGAAATATGCTTTGACATTCTTTCAGCTGCTGGGGAACAGGTTCCGCATGTAAAGATGAACAACTGACCTATGTCTAAAATAGACCTACCATCACAATATGCCAATTGTAGTGCGTGCATGATTGCGTCCATTTTTGTCGGATTCATAGCAATATACAACGTCAACGATGATAGAAATTCCTGGATTGTTTTGTGCACAAACATATATGGAACATTCTTTCCTGGGCAAAGTGCTAAAGACTTTTTCTTCGTGATAATCCCTGTCTGAAGTAAGTAATCTAGTTCTGTTTTTGTCATGTATTGTATGATTGTGTTTTCTCGAAAGACAAGCGATGATTGTTTGTTAGTGTCTGTTAGAGTTTTAAATGCAAGCTCACTGGCGGAATAAACCAGCGACAAATTAGCCTGCACATACTCGGCTGTTTCTGTCCTTAATATATCTGGTATATCCCCACATGATTTTTCTCCAGTGTTAAATACTGGAATTTGAAGTTTTTGCAGTCCCCTGGCTATGTGCATATCTAGCATATTGACGTATAAAGCACACAGTGAACCTGTCGTTAAACGTCCAACGTAGAACTGGTGAACTAACTGAACACACATGGCTGGTATTGTAATGAGATGTTTCAAGTTATGTGTGTTTATTTGATGAAAGAAGTCAATAGAGTTGGCTTTTTGATCCGTTTTCGTTATATAGTCTTTCTCAGCTAGAACACGAAACATGTTCCTCGACAACGTTTTGTAGTTTAATACGCCGGAAATTTCAAATGTACGCGTTAAAGTATCGCTTATTTTTAAGTCGGCAAGTTTCCATGGTCGTGCAGTAATAATGTTGGTAATGTTCGTTCGCTGCAAATATAGCGGCATAGTACGGTCTTTATGACATATGCAAGTAGAATCAGATGGCGGAGGGAAGGGTATTTTGGCGTGGTACCATTCGTCTGCGGCATCGGTTAGAACAAGACATTTGTGTTCCCAGACGCAGTCATCCCAAGCTAGTTTTTTGCGTTTTATAGCATTCTCAATCATGTGAGTGACGTCACACATGTATTCACTGTAATCACGTAATGACACAAAGAACAGAAATGTGTAGTCTCGCAAAGTGTCAATATCGTCGAATGCTGTTTGCTCTGATGTTTTCTTGCTAGTTGTTGCGCTGCTCGTGTCTTTTTTGGATGTTACCATTGTCGAATGAGCTTTACACCAATCAAGTACGAGCTTGTTTGAAAACGTCGTTTTGCCACAACCCGGATTTCCTTGAATATAAACTGTATTTACCGGCTTCCCATCACGCAGCAATAGCCCATTATAGCTTCTGACATCGATTGAAAATGGTGAGGACTGGTCCGTGCGATACAAATCATTTCGGTCTTTCTGGTCTCTTTTAAGCTCCTTAATGGACGGGGTCACATATATCCGTTCTTAAGGTACATCTATGTCCGTATCTAGCATCGAAACCGGCGCGACTAACATTGCTTGGTACTGTTCGATTAACCACGCCTGTATTTCTGCAAACAAAGTTAGCGACTGACATGTATAAAAAAAACACCCGCAAATTCTAATGTATTATGTCCGAAATAGGTAATGATATATTGAATCGACACCAACGACACAGAGAGTTGCTAAAACAAGCTTTAAAACATTCTGCTAACAAATTTAGCGACTGACATGTTTAACAAAACACCCACAAATTCCTTTGTATTATGCCCGAAATAGGTAATGATATATTGAATCGACACCAACGACACAGAAAGTTGATAGAACAAGCTTAAGAACAATTTGACAATATAAAAAGTTATGTTTTGTAGTGTTTTTTTTTTCTTTGATCGTAGTGGCTTTGGAAATAAGGCAAATTGTTATTGTACTTGTAAGAAGCAATTATACATACATTTCGTATAAGACAATATTGATCACAAACATACATAACACTTACTAGATATTGTACTGCTCATTTCAACAGTGGGTGGTGTAGTCTCGTCAACTGTAACTCCTGGATGCTCAAGTTCGTTGGTTTTCGGCGTTGTACTCGGAATTAATAATTTTACAGCTGATGCTACATTATCCAACTCATTCAGCACTTCATCTCCTTTACTTTTTATATTTGCAAGCTGGTCGTCTCCAGCATCGATGATTGATTCAGTGATGTTTTCACCTATAGTCTTTAAAGCATCATCCATGGCCCTGACGAGTGTTTCCTTTTCCTTTTCAAGAACTTCTTTAATTTCTCCCGTCAAATTGTCTTTGAAGTGTTCAAAGGTTAAAGCGATATCTTCGTCTGTGATCGCTAGTGACCCATTCTTCAGCTGTAAACATAGTATCGATATGAGGATATGTAGTCTTACTGACTATTTATCTGGAAATAGTTTTCGATATGTAATCGGAATAAAATGTATTACATATGTAATATTGTAATACCCTATTTATTCTGTACACATCCTTAATTGCAAGGGGACATGGTCATGCTAAAAGCTGGCGATTGTGCTTATTTAACTTGGACAAGAATGTCCCTAAATACTCTGAATGCATTCAAGCGTTTACTACAATTTAATCATTTTAATTAGGGTAGATATGCACAGATTGAGTAGTTGCTTGCAAACGTTAACTAAAATTCTCAAAAGTACAAAAGGGGCACAATTCTACTAAATTGCAAGTCAGAGTTATAAAACTTTACCATTGACCTCACACATTGACCCCAATCACATGTGTTGACTTTCAATAGAGTAGCTAAGCATAAACAGTGACATGGAGATATTAAACGTTCAACTTAGTATTAAAAGAAAAAGGTTCATATTTCTTCTAAATTACAGGTGAGAATAAAATGGTCTTGGTAAAGTTCATCTTACAATGACCGCGAACACATTTGTAAAGTTTGAATTGAATGCCTGTAGAAGAAACAATAATATAGAGATTTTCCACGTTTACCTGAACCAGTTTTCTGACTACATTATTTGGCGATATTGCCTGTCAGTTACTAACCATTGTTAGTTACCACATACAATGACCCCGAACACATGTTTGAAGTTTTAATTGCCCTCGGTCACCCGATGTGGAAATAGACACCTTCGGTCGATGGTCCAAAGCCATTCTTCAGCAGGACAGCGAAGATGCCGAAAATTGTTGGAGCGTGGACGCAGCCCAGTTTCCAAGAGTGTTGAGTACCTTGTCTCCGATGTTATCAATCTCAAAGCTCGTTGGCTCTTTAGGTTCTAGGTAGAACACCTCCAAAAATTCTCGATTAACTTCACCACCTTGTCGGGTAGGCGGTCTTGCATAAATTAATACGATGTTTGCCCTCAGACCTAGATCGGTGAAACTTCTTAGGCTGATTCTTCTTGTGGAAAACCGGCGAGTGATCGGTGTCGCAGTCAGCAATGTGAAAGTTGCAGATGAGAAGATGCATTTCGAGGAAGATCGCCTGTTAAGGATTAGGTCGAGCTGGCGCAAGTCGTTGGATCGAGGGTGTCTCCAAGATACTTTATGCGGTGGTTTGGTCTGGAAAAAGGTGGAAATGAGACTGACGCTATGGCATGATTACAGAGCTGTGATCGGCGCCTTCTCTTGCATTTAAGTAAACCAGCAGTGCCATGTGTTCTTTTTTGGGGGGATTCTATTGATAAGGAATTCTATCTGGCTGTAGAAATCGTTATTGGAATCATTGGTGAAACAGACGTTTGAGTAAACACTCATAAAGTTGACTGGCTCAGTGGTGCTGTGGGACGGAGTGATTACAGTATTACAGTTCCTTGTTGTCATGGTTCTATCATCCTAAGCAGAGGACTACAAACAGTGAAACCAACGCCATACTCTCTTCTGTTCTCAGCCCTATTCCCTTGCCAGAAGAATGTAAAGTCCTTTTCTGTATGGATTCCAGAACCAGCCGCGTCTCTTGCAGTGTAGCGATATTGACCAGGAGTCTAAAAGGTTAATTAATGATAACTGAGGTATTTCGGGCATCACAGATGATCTGGAGGTCATTCGATTATCCTGGAGACAGTGTTCTAAGACTGTTCCCTATCCACGCAAGCTTACAAGTGCAGATGAAAGGCGAAGCCAAAACATCTTTCCACTGGCAGCGTCGCAAGAGTTTTCAAAGTGCCTTTTAGACATTATCAGACCACCTTGTGGATCTCGGCTCCGGATTTGAAGTAGGGGTAGACTCTCACCAAAACCTAACCTGCAAGGCGTAACTCTAGCATGAGGACTGAAGTTGTACTCGCACTTTTCTAAGGTGATCCCCTAGACTTGTAGTAGAACGGGGGTGTCGTGTTTTCCCGTTAAGGTTCATCATATGCCCACTGCCCCTGGGTTGGCCGTTGACACTATTGAGTGTCAATCTGCCCTTTGTTAGCTCTTATTCTTCGTGCTGCCTGGTTTCACAGTAACCCTCCTTAGTAAGGAGTCAACATTTTTGTGACAATATTGTGTGGGAGCCGGTTTAGTCAACGACAGCCCGACCCCGGTACATGCTCTACTTTGTTAAGTGGTACTAGTAGCTAAAATGCACACTTGACGTGTGCATGTCAAACCTGTGTTAACTTGTCCACTGCCGTCCGTGACGTAGCTTGGTGATCGAGGTGTTTCAGGTTCTGCAACAGCGATACTAGTGTGTCGATGGCTCTGTCACTGTCTTGTCTTATCATGGCCATTGCACACGTATGTCGTACAGCACGCCCCTCTTCTCTTGCCTTGAATGTGAGTTAGTTGATAACTTTTTGATTCATTCATTTGCATAACATATATACACAAATAAATATTCATGAAGTGTTTCGGAATGATGATTGTTAAGAGATTTTACCCTTTCAGCCATGGACTCAGAATATTGAAAACACATTTGCCAAAGTTTATTCTATTTTGAAACTTTACATTCATTAAGTGTTTGTAAATTTACATAGTTGTGTTAAAAAAGATAATTTGAATCAGAATAATGTAAACAAATTCGCCTTAATAAATTATATTTTGAAGCTTGACCTTTATTTAATGTTTGTAAAAATCCTTTGTTGTGTAAAACTTAAGTTAAATGGTTGCTCGTGTGGTTATGTTCAGTGTTTACTTTCGTAATGTTCTAGAGTTTATACGTGTATGAAATGTTAGACAAAAGGCAATACATTGACTTTTACCATAATTATATGGCGTTGTTACCTCATATAAGTATATTGTATCAATACATATCGACGCAATATTCAGTTTTTTCCTAAGTTTTGTTACCTTCGTGCACACATTTTCCTGTTGCGTCAGGTCGTCCTTGAAATACGTTTGGAAGTATTCACAGTTGTACATGACATTGACTATGCCGTTGAAGTCGGTACTTTCTGCTTGGTTGGCGTCTTTGTACCCATCTTTTGAGATAAAGCACTTAGAAATCTGCCATGGTTCAGAACACCATTTAGAGGCATCCGTGTTGATCCACGTAGGACCTTTAAAGCTGTGTGGGTTTTGTTGAGAGCGAAATCGGTGTTGTTTTACTAATAGTATATGTTTGCAAATTTCATCGCATAAATTATTTGGACAATTTCGCGGCTTGTGAATTTCATGAAATGCGCATTTTCCGCGATACGTTTTGCAGCATATGTTCGTAGGGTCACACGGTAAGACATTAGGAGTGTGACATTGATTACATACATCGCTCTCTAGAACACCGTGCTGTTGCTTGATCTCTCTACGAATGTAATCATAACACGCACTACTAATTTCCTTTACAATGTCAAGCAGGCAGTCACGTGTTATGTTCATACCCATGGCCGCCTTAAACCAGTTTAGAATTTCCGGGTTGCGAATAATGTCCTTGTAGTCCGACATTTTCCTTCACTCTTATATTTTTCTGCAAAACAACATCAAAATAGCTATAATTGTCGTTAAAGAACTAACTTATGCTATCAAAACCCGTGCGAACAAAAACTATAATAAATTACAGTCGATCGACTATTTTGAATGAAATCGAAGGCGTATAGATTCTTAATTATTTGACACTGTATGCATATTTACAACAACAATTGATGTAACAACTTACCAAACTGAACTTTATGGCATTTCCTTAGATAACACTACATGGCCATATCTCGCGCGACATACATTCATCGTGTGTATTGGTTTAAATCATAATCGGTTAAAAAGCTGTTAAAAAGCTGCGAAGGAATTATTTGTTACTGAAGTAAACTATATCAATAATAATACCAAGAGCCAACTGAAAGATGTGTAAACTTTGTTCAACTGTTATCTTCCCTTCCATTTGGTTTGATAATACTGTGTAAACTACGTTCAGCTGTTATCTTACCTTCCGTTTGGTTTGATAATATTCCTGTTGAGATCTAAGGCCTGGTCGCTCCAAACTCTAACCGCACTTAAGGTAACAGTGTGTTATATTCAGTCCCAAATGATATTTATTTTAAAAGGAATGTTTTATCAAACATATGCAAATTATTCGAGCATACACATTTGTTTACAGCTAACGCATATATACTTAAGGGTTAATAATTCACATAACGTCATATTAATAGATTGATCCAAACAATAGCGGCGGTTAGCTGAACTAGTCGTTAAGGTTTTAAGCAAACAGGCCCTATTCTTCGCGATTGAAATGCTGGCCTAGAAGATCATGTAGGCTTCACTGGAAGCTCGGATAGTGAAATAAATCAGTGTAAGTGTACTTGTCCTTCTTTTTTACACCATGCAGCCTTAAAAACTAACAGCGCTCTTTAAATTTATATATGTGTTTACATCGATGATTATATCAGTGGTTATTATTTATATATACATTATACATTCTAAAGAACTGGGCTCGATAAAGATCTTAAATGACCCGGTGGTACTAAAATAAATTCCTGAAATTAATATGCTGTACCTGAAACATTGTTTAACATTTAAAACAGATATAGTATTATGGTCATGGCGATCACATCGTTTTTCAGTGAGGGATATGTATAAGTACCATACATATCAAATGAACGGGTGATGTGTTACATATTTAAGATATTTGTCAATGCTTAGGCTTTAAGCTCATCTCAACACTTCATGCACACAGTGTAATTTGTGAAGACGAAGTCTCCAGCGTCGTCTGTCATAAATAATTTAAGACCGTGATATGGGCTTAAAAGATTGCTGTATTTGACTGCGTTCCACTGGTGAACATATTATTATTCTGAGTACACGTACCTTAAAATCGACATTTGCTTAAATCTACCGAAGCTCCAAAACGAACGTTTATCTTTGAAATAAGTGGAAACCCCGTTAAGGTATCTCATGCCCATCTACAACTAATTAATGTTGGTCATACTGATACCCTTTACGGCCATATTGGCAAAGTGTTTGTACTTTTCGAAAATAAAATAAGTAGAGATTTAAAACCGTATTAAATTAGTTGAGCGCTGAACATTTTGGCAATCTTTTCCACATGTTCAGACACGCTTTGTTGTGTTTCTTGCCTGATGTTTTTTTATTACCCATTTTGAGATAAAAGGTTGAACAAAGATATCTGTTATACTAGTCAAGAACAAGACCTTAAGAAATAGCATTCTGCATGTCTACTTTGTAATCGGCATATATTTGCTTCATATTGAGATTTGCTTCAATCATAAGAACAATTCTACACAAGACGTTGCCCACAGTGGTTCAAACTCAGCCGACAGTGCCCAGTTGCTGGGCAGGTGTCAGTACCTACCTGGTACTGACTGCACGTGGTATATGGAATGCTTGTCGGTAAAAGCGTAAATTGTGTTTACCGCATGCGGTATAGGGAATGTCTGTCGGTAGGAGCATATATCTTCCTAAATGAACATGGTATTGGGAATGTCTTTCGGTAAGAGCGTATAATAATGTTGTTGACAACACGTTGTATAGAGAATGTGTGTCGGTAAGAGCGTATATGTTGTTGCCAATACGTGGTATAGAAAAAGCCTGTCGGTAAGATGGTATATGTTGTTTACTGCACGTTGTATAGGGAACGCCTGTCGGTAAGAGCGTATATATTGTTGACAATACGTGGTATAGAAAATGCCTGTCGGTAAGAGCGCATATGTTGCTGACTGCACGTTGTATAAGGAATGCCTGTAGATAGTATGAGCGTATATATTGTTTACTGCACACGGTATAGGGAATGCCTGTCAGTCAGAGTGGATGTATTGTTGACTGCACGTGATATACGGAATGCCTGCTCTTAAAGAGCGTATATGTTGTTGACTGCACATGTAATATGAAATGCCTGTCGGTAAAAGCGCATATATTGTTGACTGCGCATGGTATATTGAATGCCTGTCTGTAGGAAGATATGTATTGTTGACTGCACGTGGTATAAGGAATGCCTGTGTGTAAGAGGGTATATGTTGTTGAATGCACGTGGTATAAGGAATGCCTGTCGGTAGGAGGGTATATGCTGTTGACTGCACGTGGTATATAGAAGGCATGTCGGTAGGAGGGTATATGTTGTTGACTGCACGTGGTATTGGGACTTCCTGTCGGTAGGAGGGTATATGCTGTTGACTGTACGTGGTATATAGATGATATGTCGGTAGGAAGGTATATGTTGTTGCCTGCACGTGGTATTGGGACGGCCTGTCGGTAGGAGAGTATATGCTGTTGACTGTACGTGGTATATAGAAGGTATGTCGGTAGGATGGAATAAGTTGTTGACTGCACGTGGTATTGGGACTGCCTGTCGGTAGGAGGGTATATGCTGTTGACTGTACGTGGTATATAGACGGTATGTCGGTAGGAGGGTATATGTTGTTGACTGCACGTGGTATTGGGACTGCCTGTCGGTAGGAGGGTATATGCTGTTGACTGTACGTGGTATATAGAAGGTATGTCGGTAGGAGGGTTTATGTTGTTGACTGTACGTGGCATATAGAAGGTATGTCGGTAGGAGGGTATATGTTGTTGACTGCACGTGGTATTGGGACTGCCTGTCGGTAGGAGGGTATATGCTGTTGACTGTACGTGGTATATAGACGGTATGTCGGTAGGAGGGTATATGTTGTTGACTGCACGTGGTATTGGGACGGCCTGTCGGTAGGAGGGTATATGCTGTTGACTGTACGTGGTATATAGAAGGTTTGTCGGTAGGAGGGTATATGCTGTTGACTGCACGTGGTATTGAGAATGCTTGTCGGTAGGAGGGTATATGTTGTTGACTGCACGTGGTATATGGAATGCCTCTCGGTAAGAGGGTATTTGCTTTTCTTTTCTTCCATGTGCTGATCTTCCAAAGGGCAACTACCGGGTATTACGTTAAACTATCTAATACGTACTGAATATGGTTAATGCAGTTAAGTGTTGCGTTCTTTGAGGTCCACGAAAACAATACCGCGACACTCGCCTGCACTAATTACACCTTTGCACCTTATGTTGAGTTTGTAGGCAAATTTGCATAGCAAATATAGTATCGTCGATCGCTGTCAAGTAAACTTTATTAAAGATGTGTAGGTATTTCGTGTCAAGCTCTTTAACATATGAAAGAGCTGTTTGTCATTTGGAAGTCAGGTCCTCAAATGTGCTTAAAAAGGAAGTCAGTTCCGAAAGGGGGGGGGGGTGGAGGTTAAACCAAATATTTTGGCAATAATTTTTTTATCACAGATGAAACGGTGTCGGGAAAATGATATTTGAACATAACATTTCTTAAACGTCACGTAAGTAGACAACAGATTTGTGGACGGTTTTCCTTCAATAACTTATTTATCCCGACGTCTACTATCTTGAAACAAAAAACCGAGGGAAGCGCATACACTGTAGAGCCGAAAAGGAAATATAAATCTTAAGCGGCTTAACGGGTGAAAATATGCGGTACTCCTTCACGAAAACACGAAGACGACGTTATCTTGGAAGTAAGCTCCAACGAACCTCACTTAAATCCGATAAGCTCCCGTATACGCATTCCCCCTGTTAATGTATGTGGGCAGATATTATTTCATTCAATTTAATAAAATAACTCTGTGAAAATACGTAGGAATTAAATTCAGTTTGTTTTATTTATTTTAGTTGTTATTTGATTATTTTCATACTGTTTTAACAGTTTTGCCTTTTTACTTTTTTCCAGAAACGAGACCATGGTAAAGATAAGGCCACATATAAGGCCACATCTTACGCCCCCGGATTCGGGAGACAATCTGTATCGAATTCAGAGCCCGGCGGGACGAGTTTTCTCCCGTAGGACAAAAGTGGATAAATCACAACGGCTTGTCTTCAAGTAGGACAAAGTTTTCGTTTGTTTTTGTATTTATAGAGAACGTGTTTTAACTTTAATATGATAACATATCGCCCTTTTGTCACGTATTTTCGGGAAACCAATATAAAACTATTCAAACCAGTATAACTTAATGTAACATGAGTACTGCAGAGAAAATCTTAAGTTTGTCAATGACGAATTGTGGTAAATATTGTACACTATGGTTAATTTAACAGATTTAAAAACCTCGTATAACCGATTCAAAATTAAAGATAGACAAGTTAGTAATATTGTAAACAGCTATTCCTTGATAAAAGAAGTATATGTTTAATAATGATATAATAATGTTTACCTAAAATTATTCTTGTTTGGTAATGTTGGCAATTAAATTGCAGACAAAGTTAAAGAAAACTATTATTTTTCCCAATGTTTAAAATCATTTTGATTCACTGAACTACTATTTACTTTCAACAAATTATTCTGCATCACTGTTTATACATCGTTTTGAATGCTCATATAAATACGCATAATTTTTCTTGAATTATACATATATATTGTCAAATAGTTTTATATTGTCACATTGCTGATTTACTTTACATGAACAGATTATTGGTATTGCATTAGAATAAATTTTATTGAATTTAATGAATTTTTCAATAATTATTCTATATCCAAATGCTATTTTGAAAAGTCACCTCTAGCAAAGTAGCATATATTCACATCAAATATCCTCGCAAAAATCGGAATAATTTTGGTGCGAATGACGAAAATTCAGACGGTATTGTCTTTCAGTTACAAACAAAATATACACATATTTTAATTGTATTCTACTTGGACATGTGTCAGGGACATATTGCATATGCAGGTATGTAATCTAATTGGTCAGTTATTTACATATGTTTTATAATTTGTCAGCTATATAGAGCACATGGTATATTTAGATATGTATTCTCATAGGTCATTTATGGGAGAAATAGGACATACTTTTGATATGTATTCCAATTGGTCTGCTATCGGTGACATGCGATATACTTTAGAAATGTATTTTCTTTAGTAAGCTATCGGAAACATATGACACATTTTAAATATTTATTCGAAGACCTGGCAGACACAATATATTGCAAACATTGCGTACACGTAACACTGCTTGTTCAATGCGAATTTCTTCATGTCCCGGTATTCATACAATACGCTCAGTTTTACAGGCTATGCAAATGCAATTCAACCAATGTATTTTTCTATTAACTGTGTTACAACATATACAATTGTAATACACAAAAAAGTATTTTGTATAATATTTCTGCATGTGTTTTAAATAATATTATTAGGTTACTATTTTATTATTATAACTATGTCAAATATTGAAATCGATTAATTAATGTCATTGAATTCCTAGAATTTTACATAATCACAATTACTTATTTATTCATGTTAGATGGGGTAATTAATTTAATAAAATACAATGGTTTAGTTGAGAAGAAAACCCTAATTAAAGAAAGGAAATTTAATCTGATTGGGAGCATGCCATTAGTGGGTATAAAAATCAAGCATAATAACACACATGTTATGGAATAGTAGTAATCTATATATAATTAAAAAATATCTGGGGTGAATGTCCAGGGAGCAGGGGTGAATTGTCTAGGGAATGAAATGTCTCCTGGGGGTGAATTGTCTTGGGGGTGAAGTGTCTCGCTCCCGTTTTTACAACTTACCTGTCATCGGAAATCTTATTTAAAATTACAGTGATCACGTGTTTCGAGCACGCTTTCTGTACGCTGAATGCTTTATGTTAATATAAACCGGGAGCATTTATACAAAACAAATAACATACGACTCTTTCATCTGTATCTTTGGAGTTATTGCCCTTTGTCCTAGTTATACCGTCAATTTCTTTTGTAGTGCATATTATTGTGCAGAGCTCTACTTTGAAAGTATTAAACGGTTTCAAAAAGACTTTTACATATATCAACTGAGAACATTTAGGGAAGAAAATAGTACAAGAACCATAACTCTCCCATCAAGACTTATACATGTATATATAGTATTGTCTGTTTCGTCAATTTACTTCTGCAGAGAATAATTGCCTTAGTATTGAAGGTATTTAAATGAAACTTTATACAATGCTAGAAGTCATAAATTCAAAGGGCTCGGTACGATAACAACAACTCTTGTATCGGTATTTTATAATAGATTGTCCTTTTTTCTATAGTTCGTTTCTTGCATCATGCATAACTTATACAAAAATGAAGGGATTCAAATACAATTCAAAACAATAATGAAAAAAACAAAGTATAGAGTAATACATCTTTAAAGTTTTCATCAGAATTTACTTAGTTATAGACCTTTAGTCAAAAGTTCTTGCGCAGAGCATAACTCATTGATTATTGAGGTTTTATTTAAATGCAATTTTTGATGAAAATAGAGGATATTGAGAGGAAGTGGGCAGAGCAAGACCGACAATTCCATGTTTACATCTGTTTAGTCCGTTTCTTGTGTGGTGCATAAACCATAAAGATATAAACTGATTCAAATAAATTATCCATGAGTGATAGAGGGCATTTTAGGAAAGTAAAGATTATAGGTCCCTAATTCTTTATAATTCAATGTATCATGAAAATTTAGAAGTTTTGTTGTTCCTTTACGTTTTCTAATAGATCGTCATCAAGGTTAGTCTGTTAGTTGATAACTCTTCTGTTTAGCTCGATTGCATCGAAAGCCTAAAGCTTATTTGAAACGCTATCAAATCCGTTTCCTGGGACAACAACTTGTACTTGGTGTCTATGGGGGAGATCTAAGGAACGCTCCCAAAGTGGGGATCGAAACCATGAACTCTCGCTCGCTAGGCGGACACCAAAATCCTCAACGCCACGGTGACCTTAAAGGTTAGCCTGTTGGACTACGCAGTTGTCTTTTTTGTAATGAAGGGCTTTAAATATTGTTTAAGATGGAAGTAATGTTCGATTCGATTTGGTTTTGTATAATAGCTTGAGAAATTTGACATTTTGAAAAGAACTTAACATCAGAAAGACCATACGTTGCATACAAATAATAAAAGCCCCATAATCGACCGATTACAGGCGCCATTATTGAAAACATCTAAAGATGGCAACATATTATTCAGTCCAAATACAACCATATTTGTTATTATCATTAGTACCACGAATCTTGAGGGAATCCAACTCACCACGGGGCTTTATAAATCCAGTTTTTAAATTTATGGTGTTAAAGTGAAATTATGGGAAATTTTTACTGTTGAATTGAGCTGAAGAGAATTAACAGGTCAAAAGAGCTAGTTAAAATGTGGTAACTGAACAATTATCTGCAACTCATCTTGCTACCAGTTGTTTATAAAAATATATATTATATTATATATTTTACATGACTGTCCCAGTCCTCTAAGCCGAGCGAAAATGTGTATTAATTAGGATCGGAGTTAGTGTTCGTGTGTCGTATGAATAGAAATAGTTGCAGGAAAACGAATCATTTCTGTCGTCAGTTATCAAAAGAAAGTACGGTTGATATTCAAATTCATTATTTTTCTCTGTTATGGATATTTTTTAGTATGTTGATGCTGCATTAACAAATTTAAGTGTATATGAAGTGAAAACACCAAAATAAACAACGGTTGCGATAGACACCTATAAGCATGGTATATACTGTTAGATGCGTCTTATGTCACTTTAAAGTAAAATTATGGGAAATTTTCACTGTTGAATTGAGCTGAAAAGAATTAACCGGTCAAAGGAGTTAGTTAAAATGTGGTAACAGACCAATTATCTGCAACTCATCTTGCTAGCAGTTGTTTATAAAAAATATATATATTATATTCGATATTTTACATGACTGTCCCAGTCCTCGAAGCCGAGCGAAACTGTCTTTTTATTAGGATCGGAGTTAGTGTTCGTGTTACGTATGAATAGATATCGTTGCAAGAAAACGAATCATTTCTGTCGTCAGTTGTCAAACGAAAGTACGGTTGATATTCAAATTCATTATTTTTCTCTTTCCGGGATATTGTTTTATTATGTTGATGCTGCATTAACAAATATAGGTGTATATGAAGTGAAACCACCAAAAATAAACAACGGTTGCGATAGACACCTATAAACATAGCATATACTGTTAGATGCGTATTATGTCACTTAAACCCAAAAAGAAAAAAACGTATTGCGTATTTCTTGAAAACCAACAGTTGGTTATTATATCAATCACTCCCTGATAAGGATACAACTGAGTAACGAAAAATAAGGCGCCACTTTGCAAACGCGGTATAGGAAATGTATCTGTGCGTTTAGTTTCATGTACGTTATCATTCTTTAGTATTAGCGTTCACTCACGCATCAGGGTCAAACAGGAGGATCCGAGATCCTCATTGCTTCCCATTTTCTAGATTAATAGTTATTAACTCATGTAAACTAAAACCAAAAGGGTTAACCCTGGAAGAAATCAAGCTATTCTTACTTTTCTATGTCAATGACATGGACCTGTTCTAAAAATATGCTTATATAAAAGGAAATAGAATATAGAATGAAATAGAAAGTAATTGCAATTATTTGGGATAATAAAAAAACAATGTCTTGAAAAAACGCAATTTTTAACGGTATAGCAACCAGTTTGTATGGAAAACACATTAAAGAAGTATCGCCATTTATCGAAGAATCCGCTTGTTTAAGAATGAATTTTAACAGATCCACCAAAACAGCGCAACAAGCGTGTCTTCAGTAAAAACTTTGAATTTAAGGTAGCGCACCTCTAATGATTTCCCGCGATTTCTTCGAAGGTTGAAGAGCCTACTATTAGGTGCCGTAGCCTAGTGGTTAAGGCGATAGACTATAAATCTTTTGGGATATTCCCGCGCAGGTTCGAATCCTGCCGACGACGTATACTTTTTTGCGACGCGTTTTATTTATTTTCTTACGTAATTTGATTTAATATGGCATATAAGCTATATTTATTGTTTAATATGTTGCCATTTTTATGCACATTCTTCAATTATTAAAATTAAAACAACGTTATGGCGAAATTGGGTGATTTACTGTTGAAAATACATGTTGCATTTTTATTTTTATTTCAAAAAGTAAACGGTAAATCTGTCTAGTTCTTGGTATTTTTGCTGTTTATAGTGTTTCTATAAAAACTGAGTTTAAAATATGACTTAAATGATACTATTTTGAATTTTATGACACTTTGTTTTTAACCGACCCAATTTTTACTTGGCTGAAATCACTTACATTTCATGTCGCTCTTCCATAGATAAAAATTTGTAAAAAATAAATGTCTGTAAAAGAATAATTATTTCATCTTGTTTAAACACCTTTACAGCATCTGTACACACCAACTGCATGCCCATATTTGGAAATTTGAATGAATTATGGAACTTTTATATACCCCAGGGGTGAAAATAAACTGGACAAAAGCCGAACGTGGGGGTGGTTTTGAAAAAATCGGTATATTTTTTTAAAAAGCATGGAAAGCCTACCTACAAATTTGCATGTAGTTCAGTGAAATGATGCTGATTAAGAAAATAATTAATTAGATTATGTTTGGATATGTGCCCATTAGAGGTGCGCTACCTTAAATTTCAAAACCCGGAATAACCCATTCATAAAGAATTAAACAACATGTATTTGACGATATGATTGATATATATATATATATATATATATATATATATATATATATATATATATATATATATATAAATATGTGATTGTTTAATGCATTTTTGTTCCGAAATACAAGGTGTTCACCCAGCCCATGACATCGAAATGATCCTCGTTTTATTTCTACGAAATACATAGAGTTCACGAAATTTACAAAGCTTATTGCAAAGCTTATCCGCACTGTAAAATGCCAGTATTTATTACGATAAAAACTAAAGCTATCATATTCAGTAAGAAACGTTTCACCAACATTGGTGCTCGGTTATTAATAACTCTGCAAGATTATAGATCAAAATAATGATTCCAACAGGTATTTAACCAAGAAAAATAATTCAATATCATACGAGAGCCAAAAATCCAAATATATCTCTAGAACGACTCTGACAATCTTCATATCTTCAATAAGCGACTGAAACGGAAAGATACACATACAATCCGGTAACAAAAAGCGCATTTTATGTGCAATGAATATCGTGTTTGAGAAAGTCTTAAACGTCTCGGTAATATCGAAACACTGTTTAAATAGCCGAACAATAGTTGTTTTATCTTTATCAACAATGAATTTGTTTTACACATCTAATCCGACATTCAACTTAATTAAAATACTGTAAAACCATTAAATTTAGTGTGGTACAAATTACGTGGATTTCGTTGGTCCGCTGAACCACGAATTCAAGTACCAACGATTATTTATACTTTTTTAATCCGAAATCGGTTATTTCCGAATGGCATGTGTACTTTTTAAATCAAGCACGGTATTTAAACTGTACATCAACAGTTTGCATATTTATCACATATGTCAATTAGTGCCAATTAAAGTTTAAAGAGACATAAGGGTTTTCACACGTGTATTTTGAGGACCTTATTACTCAATTGTTACTAATAGGGACCTATTGCGCTGAGAATTGCAAAGATTGTCAAAACAACATTGATGGCAATTAGCTAGCGGGGACCCACAAGTGTGCCTCTTTAATGCTCTTATCGACTATTATCGGCAAAACTTTCAGGCTTCAGTGCACATTAACCCCAAGTCTTGCTGTCAACACAGATTAGCAGATTATGCTTCGTTATTACTCTAGTTGTTTTAAATGAAAGTTCAATTATTATGACGGTCAGTCTTCTCCGAAAATTTGAAATGCACTAAATTACGTATCTACGAATTAGTTGTTTTATATTTGAAATCCACAAAATTACGTGTCAACAAACTAGTTGTTTTTTATTAAACCAAGAAATTTTATACCGACGAATTTCTATACCTTTACAGTAGTTTACATATGACACGTGCTCAGAAAATATGGGGCTAAATGCATGTGTGTCAAATGTCGTCCCAGATAAGCCTGTGTAGTGGAAAAAGGCAATTTAGGGACAACACCTTCCGTCTGAACTGGATTTTTACTGAGAAGAGACTTAATTACTCATATTTCTTCGCTCAGAGTTATAAATGACCACACATGCTTGAAACCCTGTTTACCAATACCATTACTCATATTTCTTCCCTCAGAGTTACGGCTTACCACACATGCTTGGAACCCTGTTTACCAAGAACGTTACTCATATTTCTTCCCTCAGAGTTACGGATGACCAAACATGCTTGAAACCCTGTTTACCAATAACATCACTCATATTTCTTCCCTCAGAGTTACGGATGACCACACATGCTTGAAACCATGTTTACCAAGAAAGTTACTCATATTTTTTCCCTCAGAGTTACGGATGACCACACATGCTGGAAACCCTGTTTACCAGGAAAATACTCACATTTCTTCCCTCAGAGTTACGGATGACCACACATGATTGAAACCCTGTTTACCAAGAACGTTACTCATATTTCTTCGCTCAGAGTTATAGATGACCACACATGCTTGAAACCCTGTTTACCAATAACATCACTCATATTTCTTCCCTCAGAGTTACGGCTTACCACACATGCTTGGAACCCTGTTTACCAAGAACGTTACTCATATTTCTTCCCTCAGAGTTACGGATGACCAAACATGCTTGAAACCCTGTTTACCAATAACATCACTCATATTTCTTCCCTCAGAGTTACGGATGACCACACATGCTTGAAACCTTGTTTACCAATAACATTTCTCATATTTCTTTCCTCAGAATTACGGATCACCACACATGCTCGAAACCATGTTTACCAAGAACATCACTCATATTTCTTCCCTCAGAGTTACGGATGACCACATATGCTTGAAACCTTGTTAACCAATAACATTACTCATATTTCTTCCCTCAGAGTTACAGATGAGCCCACATGATTGAAACGCTGTTTACCAAAAACATAACTGATATTTCTTCCTTCAGAGTTACGGATGGCCACACATGCTTGAAACCTTGTTTACCAATAACATTACTCATATTTCTTCCCTCAGAGATACAGATGACCACACATGCTTGAAACCCTGTTTACCAATAACATCACTCATATTTCTTCCCTCAGAGTTATGGATGACAACACATGCTTGAATCCCTGTTTACCAAAAACATTACTCATATTTCTTCCTTCAGAGTTATAGATGACCACACATGTTTGAAACCTGTTTTCAAACAACCTTACTCATATTTTTTCCCTCAGAGTTACGGATGACCACACATGCTTGAAACCCAGTTTACCAAGAACGTTACTCATATTTCTTCCCTCAGAGTTACGGATGACCACACATGCTTGAAACCATGTTTACCAAGAACGTTACTCATATTTTTTCCCTCAGAGTTACGGATGACCACACATGCTGGAAACCCTGTTTACCAGGAAAATACTCATATTTTTTCCCTCAGAGTTACGGATGACCACACATGCTTGAAACCCTGTTTACCAAGAATGTTACTCATATTTCTTCCCTCAGAGTTACGGCTTACCACACACGCTTGAATCCATGTTTAGCAAGAACGTTACTCATATTTCTTCCCTCAGAGTTACGGATGACCACACATCCTTGAAACCCTGTTTACCAAGAACGTTACTCATATTTCTTCCCTCAGAGTTACGGATGACCAAACATGCTTGAAACCCTGTTTACCAATAACATCACTCATATTTCTTCCCTCAGAGTTACGGATGACCACACATGCTTGAAACCTTGTTTACCAATAACATTACTCATATTTCTTCCCTCAGAATTACGGATCACCACACATGCTCGAAACCATGTTTACCAAGAACATCACTCATATTTCTTCCCTCAGAGTTACGGATGACCACATATGCTTGAAACCTTGTTAACCAATAACATTACTCATATTTCTTCCCTCAGAGTTACGGATGACCACACATGCTTGAAACTCAACTAACCAATAACATCACTCATATTTCTTCCCACAGAGTTATGGATGACCACACATGCTTGAATCCCTATTTACCAAAAACATTACTCATATTTCTTCGCTCAGAGTTATAGATGACCACACATGCTTGAAACCATGTTTACCAAGAATATTACTCATATTTCTCCCTCAGAGTTACAGATGAGCCCACATGATTGAAACGCTGTTTACCAAAAACATAACTGATATTTCTTCCTTCAGAGTTACGGATGGCCACACATGCTTGAAACCTTGTTTACCAATAACATTACTCATATTTCTTCCCTCAGAGTTACAGATGACCACACATGCTTGAAACCCTGTTTACCAATAACATCACTCATATTTCTTCCCTCAGAGTTATGGATGACAACACATGCTTGAATCCCTGTTTACCAAAAACATTACTCATATTTCTTCCATCAGAGTTATAGATGACCACACATGCTTGAAACCATGTTTACCAAGAATATTACTCATATTTCTCCCTCAGAGTTTCAGATGAGCCCACATGATTGAAACGCTGTTTACCAATAACATCACTCATATTTCTTCCCTCAGAGTTATGGATGACCACACATGCTTGAATCCCTGTTTACCAAAAACATTACTGCTATTTCTTCCTTTTGAGTTACGGCTTACCACACATGCTTGAATCCATGTTTACCAAGAACGTTACTCATATTTCTTCCTTCAGAGTTACAGATGACCCCACATGCTGGAAACCCTGTTTACCAATAACATCACTCATATTTCTTCCCTCAGAGTTACGGATGACCACACATGCTTGAATCCCTGTTTACCAAAAACGTCACTCATATTTCTTTTCTCAGAGTTAAAGATGACCACACATGCTTGAATCCCTGTTTACCAAGAACATTACTCATTTTTCTCCCTCAGAGTTACGGATGACCACACATGATTGAAACGCTGTTTACCAAAAACATTACTCATATTTCTTCCCTCAGAGTTACAGATGAGCCCACATGATTGAAACGCTGTTTACCAAAAACATTACTGATATGTCTTCCTTCAGAGTTACGGATGACCACACATGCTTGAAACCATGTTTACCAGGAACGTTACTCATATATCTTCCCTCAGAGTTACGGATGACCACACATGCTTGAAACCCTGTTTACCAAAAATGTTACTCATATTTCTTCCCTCAGAGTTACAGATGACCACACATGCGCGCAACCATGTTTACCAATAACATTACTCATATTTCTTCCCTCAGAGTTACAGATGACCACACATACTTGAAACCCTGTTTACCAAGAACGTTCCTCATGTTTCTTCCTTCAGAGTTACAGATGAGCCAATATGATTGAAACGCTGTTTACCAAAAACATTACTCATATTTCTTCCCTCAGAGTTACAGATAACCACACATGCTTGAAAACCTGTTTACCAAGAACATTACTCATATTTCTTCCCTCAGAGTTACGGATGACCACACATGCTTGAATCCCTGTTTACCGAAAACATTACTCATATTTCTGCCCTCAGAGTTAAAGATGACCACACATGCTTGAAACCATGTTTACCAAGAATATTACTCATTTTTCTCCCTCAGAGTTACAGATGAGCCCACATGATTGAAACCCTGTTTACCAAGAACATTACTCATATTTCTCCCTCAGAGTTACAGATGAGCCCACATGCTTGAAACCCTATTTACCAAGAACGTTACTCATCTTTATTCCCTCAGAGTTACGGATGACCACACATGCTTGAATCCCTGTTTACCAAGAACATTACTCATATTTCTTCCCTCAGAGTTACGGCTTACCACACATGCTTGAAACCCTGTTTACCAAGAACGTTACTCATATTTATTCCCTCAGAGTTACGGATGACCACACATGCTTGAAACCCTGTTTACCAATAAACAACTAGACAACACCCTTACAAGCTGGGGGATGAAGCAGGCAGGCCTCCCTACCCAACCTTGGAACTGCAGCACCAGATGAAAACCATCTCTGTAGGTTCTGATTAATATTAGAAAATATGAGCCGCATTCTTGGAAAACTAGGTTTAATGCATGTGCATAAAGTGGCATCCCAGATTAGCCTATGCAGTTTGCATTTACCTTCATAGGTACATTGATCATGACTGGCAGATGACCCCTATTGATTTTCAGGTGATTTTCAACGGAGAGCCCATATGGGGGAACATGCATGTTTTACAAACAGCCCTTGTTTATATATAAATAAATATATATATATATATATATATATATATATATATATATATATATATATATATATATATATATATATATATATATATATATATATATATATATATATATATATATAGATAGATAGATAGATATAGAGATATATATATATATATATAATATGTATATATATCTATCTATATGTCTATATATATATATATATATAAGTTAAAGTTTGCGTACCACCTCAAATATTTCCTATGTCCCTTGACATATTGCTTTTATATTTTGCATACTTCTTTACCAACATGACCCCAATCTATAAACAAGAGCAGGCAACTGTATCAAGCATTTTGTAAGAATTATGGCCCTTTCTTCACTTAGAATATGCATATTATTGATAAATCTATGTTAAAGTTTGCATACCACCTCAAATATTTTCTATGTCCTTTGACATATTGCTTTAATATATTGCATACTTTTAACCAACATGGCCCCAATCTATAAACACGAGTAGACAACTGTATCAAGCATTTTGTAAGAATTATGTGCCCTTTTTATACTTAGAAAATTGAAAATTGGGTTGTGTTTAGGTTCGCTTTCTTCCGTAAGTATCAAAGCTTTTGCTTTCATACTTGCAACACTTATAAACAATCAAGTATCAAGGCTATTGCAACTGTACCTGGTAAGTTGAATTTGACCTTGACCTTTGAATGACCTTGACTCTCAAGGTCAAATTAATAAATTTTGCTTAAATTGCCATAACTTCTTTATTTATGATCAGATTTGATTCATACTTTGAGAAAACAACAATTACCACAATGGACTCTACCCAAACCACCCCCACTCACCACCCCAGAGTCCCCCCCAATTTTAATTTTTTGTTGTTATTTTTAAAAGATCAACTAATAAATTACCACACACCCACATTGACCCCCCCTCTCCACCCCCCTACCCAATTCCACCCCCCCAAAAAAAGATTTTTTTATACATGGTAAAAAATATTTATGCCATCCTTCAAAGAAGAGGTTGTATATTGTTTTGCACATATCGGTCGGTCCGCCGGTCGGTTGGTCCGTCCACCAGATGGTTTCCGGATGATAACTCAAGAACGCTTACGCCTAAGATCATAAAACTTCATAGGTACATTGATCATGACTGGCAGATGACCCCTATCGATTTTCAGGTCACTAGGTCAAAGGTCAAGGTCACAGTGACTCGAAACAGTAAAATGGTTTCCGGATGATAACTCAAGAATGCTTATGCCTAGGATCATGAAACTTCATAGGAACATTGATCATGACTGGCAGATGACCCCTATTGATTGTCAGGTCACTAGGTCAAAGGTCAAGGTCACGGTGACTCGAAACAGTAAAATGGGTTCCGGATGATTACTCAAGAATGCTTACGCATAGGATCATGAAACTTCATAGGTACATTGATAATGACTGGCAGATGACCCTTATCGATTTTCAGGTCACTAGGGCAAAGGTCAAGGTCACATTGACTCGAAATAGTAAAATGGTTTCCGGATGATAACTCAAGAATGCTTACGGCTAGGATCATGAAACTTCATATGTACATTGATCATGACTGGCAGATGACCCCTATTAAATTTCAGGTCACTAGGTCAAAGGTCAAGTTCACAGTGACTCGAAACAGTAAAATGGTTTCCTGATGATAACTCAAGAATAATTAGGCCTATGATCATGAAACTTCAAAGGTACATTGATCATGACCGGCAGATGACCCCTATTGATTTTCAGGTCATTAGGTCAAAGGTCAAGGTCACAGTGACACAAAACATATTTACACAATGGCTGCCACTACAACTGACTGCCCATATGGGAGGGGGCATGCATGTTTTACAAACAGTCCTTGTTATTTTATTTTTGAAGGACCGTCCAACCATCCCACCCGAGCTATTGCTATCAAACTTGAAATAAAAAATTATTAGTTTGTTTTATGTCTTTACAAATGTTCAATAGATTGTGTAAAATATACCTGAACTCAATATCGTCTATAAAGAACAACTTTTTTAAAACATAAGTGATCAATATGTTTCAATTATTGTCCTCTTCCACTTAGAATATGACTATATTACCCTGACGTTATTATAAAATATGAACAATTACCCCACGATGGCTATACTGTCAAGCACTCGAACAGTCGAGCGCGCTGTCTTCTGACAGCTCTTGTTTTTATCCCAGTGATCTAGACTCTATCAATTCCTTTCTTATTTCCCCTCAAATATATATTATGCGTATAAGACACGTTTTGGAAAAATCTCTTGGAATTAGAGTTATTGGATACAGGCCTGTAGAGTTATTCTATTTGACCTCAAATATAATTTCTTGTACTAATTAAAAAAATATGTTGTCCAGTGAGGCTGATCCCTTGGTCGGATGGTCAACAGATGAAGAATGGCGGGCTGATTCTACGTACGCGGTCATCGTTGCCAAGGTAATGATCTATTGTACATTTTTGGAAATGTCTTATACGTTTGTTTGCAAGAAAACAATATTTCTGTATCATATAAATATGTCTGTTATTTACATAAAACTGTATACTGGTACTTTTCATAACAACTACAGGTATTTAAGCTTTGTCCAGTTGCTGCATTTGTAAAGGATGGGTATGACTTGCATACAAATCAAGTTATATTGGTATTATTGTGAGAAAATTACTGTTTTCTTCTTTCTATAATTTAAAGACAAATTACACCTTAAATGATAAAAAAATATAATATTATTGAAAATATGATACCTTTCATGCTTGTTAATAAACTATTTTCTGAATTGAGATGCACACATTTTTTATCTTTTTTAGGCATATCAGAAAAATATCAACTTTTAATCAATCATAGACAAATTAAATGACCATGGTATTAAATATTTTAACCAAACAACATAATGAACAATAAGATTATTCTATTTGTCTGCAAATAGTTTTACAATATCACAGTGAAGTAGTTCTTTTTCGTGACATTTTACAGGTGATATTCTAGCATCAAAAAACCTTTATTTCGAACCCAAAACCGAGAATACACAATTATCAGTTGCTAAGCAATGACAATGCCTTCCTGAGCTGGTTCCCTCACCAGTACACGCAGCGGACACTTTTGGCCAGGTTCCAAATGAACAATACCAGTCCGCCACACACACACTTCTTTCAGAAACCAGTCTACAATGTGATGGCATTGCTGTCCATGTTGGGAGAGACAGAGGTTCATTCAAGCATTACATGTAAGTGTCATCTGCAGTTATACATGAGGGAACTTATGAATTTTTGAAGATTGGAGATACAATAAGCCTCATTCTGGGAAAAGTTGGCTTAATGCATGTGCGTAAAGTGTTGTTACAGATTAGACTGTGTAGTCTTCACAGGCCTATCCAGGACAATACTTTCCGCTTGTATGGTATTTTTTGTTTAAAAGATTTGTTAACAAATATGATTTTCATCATCAGTAACAGCACCAAAAATTGTTCAAGCATCAAATTAGGGGCCTTCTGGGAAAAATGGACTGAATGATTGTGTATTAATTTTCTTTCCAGACTAGCCAGTGCTGTCCAGGGAAGACACTTTCTGTCTGAACTTGATTTGTGTTAAAAAGATATTTAAAAAAAATTACTATAAAAGCTTAACATGATTATCTTGTGCAGGACGATGCTTTAAGGACATGTATTAAGCCCCGTTTTCCCAATACCAGATTCAAATCATTAAATTACATTGTTGATCCTCGTTTAAAAATGAAATACTGAGAGTATTCCATAAGAAGGTCCTAAAATGAATGCAATGTGTCACAGCCTTGGTTTTGACTTGGTATACAAAGGTGTCAACACTTGAATATAAACAGAAAAGAATAAGTGGGTAAATAAGAGTTGGGGAAAAGCACTTTAACATGACTGAGTCTTTGAATTGAAACTTAGTTGAGTTAAAACATTACTTTTTGTGTGCACCCATAGAGTGAGTGGCATGAAGAATTGCCTTTTTCTGTCCTGCATATGTACCTCCATTCGAAGGAATGTCCTAAAGCTGGTATTTTGGTCTCCTCTTTAATAACCATGTGGATATTTTTAAACAGTTCATAGTGCAATTACCTAATTATTTAGATGATCGCAAAGAAAGGATTTTGGGCTTTGAAAATTTGTGGCAGAATTGTGGCTCTAGTCTGTTTTTCTAACATAGAAAATAGTGTCTCCTGGAGTTTGTGTCTTCAACTCTTTAATTATTCGGTGATTCTCACTCAAGTTTGCTCACTTAAAGGACCTGAATGTGTATATGGTCTTTTAAAAAGTAAATTTGGCTATGATGGTTAGTGGCATAATTGTGGGCCTTTGTCTATTTTCCCATTCTAGTATTATTGTCCTTAAATTTTGCTTTTAAAAATATTATTTAACTACCAGGTGAATCAGCACTCAAACTTCTACAGTAGAATTATAATAAATGGGTAGAGGATCAATAAGAAGGGGATTGGTGCAACGAGAAAAATTTGGCAGATGTATGGCCCTTTATGTGTTTTTCCATAATATATATATACTTTAAAAACTTGTGTGTGTTTAACTGTTTAACTGCTTGGTTATTAGCTCGGCTGTTTTCGGAGACAACCCGAGGTATTGTCATAGCCATCTCGTCGTCCGCCGTCCGCGTCGTGCTAAAACCTTGACATTTTGTCAAGGTTTTGAACATTGGCTATAAAATCAAAGTACTTCCACCTACAACTTTGAAACTTCATATGTCGCTTCACCTTGATGAGTTCTATACGCCTCACCCATATTTGGGTCACTAAGTCAAAGGTAAAGGTCACTGTGACCTCTAAAAAATTTCTGACAAGCTTTCATTTATTAAAAATAAAACCCGCAGCCGAGCGTTGGCAACCGTTATGCGGTGCTCTTGTTTTGCTCATACTTTTGCATCCGAAAAGTTAGATGTAATTATGGCGGGAAGTTTTGTTGCAACCAGTTTTAGCCATTTGTCATTTTGTCTGCTGTAAATTATGTAACAGACTTTACTGTGTCCAAACATACGCAGGGGAATTGGTGTCTGTTAAAAATTTCTGGTTGTTTTACTATTATGAAAGAAAGTCATAATTGTATTTTTGGTTTGACAAGCCCATAATTTCAACTTAAGGAAGTTTGAGGTAACAACTTTCAGTTATTGTAACGTTTTTGCAGATAGAGATGGAGAAGACTAGAACACTCCACTAGGTGTCCTGGCCAGCATACGCATCCCTGTGACTAACCACACTTCTGACAGGTAACACTCCGCTAGGTGTCCTGTCCAGCACACACATCCCTGTCACTAACCACACTGCTGACAGGTAACACTCCACTAGGTGTCTTGGCCAGCACACACCTCTGTGACTAACAACACTGCTGACAGGTAACACTCCACTAGGTATCCTGGCCAGCATACACATCCCTGTGACTAACAACACTGCTGACAGGTAACACTCCACTAGGTGTCATGGCCAGCACACACACCCCTGTGACTAACAACACTGCTGACAGGTAACATTCCACTAGGTGGCCTGGCCAGCATACACATCCCTGTGACTAACAACATTGCTGACAGGTAACACTCCACTAGGTGTCCTGGCCAGCATACACATTCTTGTGAATAACAACACTGCTGACAGGCAACACTCCACTAGGTGTCCTGACCAGCAAACGCATCCCTGTGACTAACCACACTGCTGACAGGTAACATTCCACTAGGTGTCCTGGCCAGCATACGCATCCCTGTGACTTACCACACAACACTGGTGACAGGTAACAGTCCACTACGTGTCCTGGCCAACACACACATCCCTGTGAGTAACCGTACTGCTGGCAGGTTACACTTTACTATGTGTCATGGCAAGCACACACACCCCTGTGACTAACCACATTGCTGACAGGTAACACTCCACTAGGTGTCCTGGCCAGCACACTCATCAACGTGATTACCACACTGCTGACAGGTTTCATTTCACTATGTGTCATGGACAGAGAACTCATCCCTGTGAATAACCACATTGCTTACAGGAAACACTCCACTAGGTGTCCTGGCCAGCACACTCACCACTGTGACTTACCACACTGCTGACAGGTTACACTTCACCATGTGTCATGGCCATAACACACAACCCTGTTACAAACCACATTGCTGACATGCACCTAGGCTCTGTCTTTTTTAGCTCACATGAGCACAATCATGGTGAGCTTTTGTGATCGCCTTTTGTCCGTCGTCCGTCGTCGTCCGTTGTGCGGCGTCAACATTTGCCTTGTTAACACTCTAGAGGCCACATTTATTGTCCAATCTTCATGAAATTTGGTCAGAAGATTGAACTCAATAATATCATTGATGAGTTTGAAAATGCTAACGTTTGCTTGAAAAACATGGCTGCCAATGGGTGGGGCATTTTCCCCTATACGGCTATATATGGCTATAGTAACATCTTGTTAACTCTAGAGGCCACATTTATTGTCCGATCTTCATGAAACTTGGTGAGAAGATTTACCCCAATAATATCTTGGACTAGTTAAAAAATGATGCATGTTGGTTGAAAAACATGACCGCCAGCGGGCGGGGCATTTTTCCTTAAATGGCTAAAGTAAAACCTTGTTAACACTCTAGAAGCCAGTGAAACTTGGTCAGAAGATTTGTCCTAATGATATCTTTGATGAGTTCGAAAATGGTTTCGGTTGCTTTAAAAACATGGCCACCAGGGGGCGAGGCATTTTTCCTTATATGGCTATATTTGGCTTTAGTAAAACCTTGTAAACACTCAAGAGGCCACATTTATTGTCCAATCTTCATAAAATTTGGTCAGAAGATTGGTCTCAATAATATCTTGGATGAGTTTGAAAATAGTAACGTTTGCTTGCAAAACATAGCTGCAAAGTGGCGGGGCATTTTCCCTTAAATGGCTATATATGGCAATAGTGAAATCTTGTGAACACTCTAGAAGCCACATTTATTGTCCGTTCTTCATTAAACTTGGCAAGAAGATTTATCCCAATATTATCTTGGAAAAGTTATAAAATGATGCCGGTTGGTTGAAAAATATGGCTGTCTGGGGCGGGGCATTTTTCCTTACATGGCTATAGTAAAACCTTGTCAACACTCTAGAGGCCACATTTATTTTTCGATCTTCATGAAACTTGGTCAGAAGATTTGTTCCAATGATATCTTGGATGAGTACGGAAATGGTTTCGGTTGCTTTAAAAACATGGCCACTAGCCAGGGGTGGGGCATTTTTCCTACTATGGCTATATATTGCTTTAGTAAAACCATATTAACACACAAGAGGCCTTATTTATTGTCCGATCATCATGAAACTTGGTCACAAGATTTTTACCAATGATATCTTGGATGAGTTTGAAAATTGTTCCGGTTGGTGGAAAAACATGGCCACCAAGGGGCGTGGCATTTTTCCTTTAATCCTGGCACCTGGTCGATTTTTGCAGCGAAACGCTGTAGCGTATTGAAACGTATACAATTTTTCTCTTCTCAGAACCGGGGCTTTTTTTAAAGGTAACACCTACAACGTTGTTAAACGTGAACGTTTTTCACCATTTTAAATACTGTAACGGATTTTCGCGTTTTTTTAAATACATTTTACGGTTCACAACGAAAATCGGGCCTAAAATACGTTTTTACCCGTCACAGTTGTTTATCGTCAAACAATTATCTGCTTAAATGCGTTATAATTTGTTTTAGAAAGGAATGCCCCATAGCGGTTTCAACCGTATTTTTACGCTTTTATACAACTGAAAAATGAAGTGCATGAGAATACTAAGAAGAACTGTTACGCATTTTTTACGAACTTGTCAAAAGCAAATAAACCTCTGTAACGTATAAAAAACTATTTTTGAAAAAATCAATACAGATCAATAAACAATATTACACATGATCCGTTGTATGAGTTGATCTTTTTTGCCAAAACGTTGTCATATAAACATCCGAAATGCAGAACTTTCTTAAGTTTACACCACAAACATGACAGAAAATCATTGTTTTCAAAATACCACTCATTTGCTTTTTTAAGATGAATTTTGAGCATTTAAATATGTATTGATTTTAACTCTTAATTACTAACTATAAATGGTCGAAACTATATTTGACAAGTTTATAGTCATCAGACTGTATATTGAACATGCGAACGTCGCAGTCTTATTATATTTTTTGTCTTTGATTAAGTTTCAGTTCATTAACATACATTGATACTTGTATTTTTTAAGAAAAAAAGTGTCAGGGTTCCTACGCTAATAGGGGTCAGGTTTTGAAACAACGAAATTTGTATGCGTTCTATAACGTTGTAGTCGTTTACTGTTCAAATCGCCCCGGTTTTGAGGAGAGAAGAAACGTGTACGTTCTAAAACGTTACAGGTGTGCAAAGGATATAGCTATAGTAAAACCTTGTTAACAATCTTGGAGCCATATTTATTGTCCAATCATCATGAAACTTGTCAGAAGATATGTCCTAATGATATCTTGGACAAGTTCGAAAATGGTTCCAGTTGCTTGAAAATCATGGTCACCAGGGGGCATGGCAATTTTCTTTATATGGCTTCATGAACCTTCATGAAACTTTGTCAGACTATTTGTTTAAATAAAAATCTTGGATGTGTATGAAAATGGTTCTGGTGTGTTCAAAAACATGGCTGCCAGGGTGTTCACTACTCATGAAAGTTGGTAAGAACATTTTGTTCTAATGACATCTTGGGCTGCACAGAACAGGTCAGTTCCTTTGAATCTCAGGTGAGCGACTTTGGGCCTTTCAGGCCCTCTTGTTGAATTTTGTATTTGTATTAATTTCTAACAATCATTACATGTTATCTTAAATTAACTCATATTTTAGTATATGTCTTTGTTAGTAGTTCTAATATAATCTGTAGTTTACACAGTTCTTTAATCTGTGACAATTGGGTGAAATATTGGAAATTTGCTACAATATGAACTGGTCCTTTATATTGTGTAATTACATACGACCCATGCACAGAAAAAACGTAGCTTAATGCATGTACATCAAGTGTCGTCCCAGATGAGCCTGTGAAGTGGAATAAGACAAATCAGGGACAACACTTTCCTTCATAACTGGATTTTCATTAAGAAGAGACTTAATCAAACGAAAAATACCATTAAAGCGGTAAGGTCGTCCCTGATAGCCTATGCAGACTGCACAGGCTAATCTGGGCTGATCCTTTACACACAGGCATTAAGCCCCATTTTCCCAGTGCAAGGCTTATGATTTAAATGCTTCCTCTGCCAGAGTTACGGATGACCACACATGCTTGAAACCCTGTTTACCAAGAATGTTACTCATATTTCTTCCCTCAGAGTTACGGATGACCACACATGCTTGAAACCATGTTTACTAAGAATGTTACTCATATTTCTTCCCTCAGAGTTACGGATGACCACACATGTTTGAAACCCTGTTTACCAAGAATCTTACTCATATTTCTTCCCTCAGAGTTACGGATGACCACACATGCTTGAAACCTTGTTTACCAAGAACGTTACTCATATTTCTTCCCCCAGAGTTACGGATGACCACACATGCTTGAAACCCTAGTTACCAAGAACGTTACTCATATTTCTTCCCTCAGAGTTACGGATGACCACACATGCTTTGAAACCTGTTTATCAAGAACGTTACTCATATTTCTTCCCTCAGAGTTACGGATTACTACACATGCTTGAAGCCCTAGTTACCAAGAAGGTAACTCATATATCTTCCATCAGAGTTACGGTCTGATGGCTAGACAACACCCTGGGCAACTCCTACAAGCTGTGGGATGAAGCAGCCAGGCCTCCCTACCCAACCCTGGAACTGCAGAACCAGATGAGAACCATCTGTGTAGGCTCTGATTAATATTAGAAAATATGAGCCGCGTTCTGGGAAAACTGGGTTAAATCCATGTGTGTAAAGTTTCATCTCAGATTAGCCTGTGCAGTCCTCACAGGCTAATGGAGACACTGCTTTACGATTTGATGGAGTTTTTCGTTTAAAGGAAATATGTCCCTGATAAGCCTAGAGGACAGCAAACCCTTTTCTGGCAGGACATTTTTCGCTCAAGCATTAAGTCCCATTTTCCCAAAACGCAGCTGATATAACAATACTAAATTTTTAGGAATCTGTTGTGAGGTTATCATTCATTGGATATATCAAATATAATGTAAAAGCTTATCACGTATGGACTTATCGGCTGTATTCTTATCAGTCATCAGCTAATTTGTTATACGTTTATTATAAGAAGGATTTCAGGTGTACACTTATCATCAAAAGGCTTATCAGGACCCCGTTTGCTAAAAACTTTGGCCTATCAGGCATTGAGTTAACATGCATTATGCATATTAGTCGTAGAATAATCAAACACAGGCTTAAAGAGAGCTTGTCAGTCATAGAATTATCAGGTATAGGCTTAAAAAGGGCTTGTCAGTTGTAGAATAATGAAACATAGGCCTATAGAGGGCTTGTCAGTCATAGAATTATCAGGCACAGGCTTATGAAGGGCTTGTCAGTTGTAGAATAATCAAACACAGGCTCATAGAGGGCATGTTATTCGTAGAATTTTCAGGCATAGGCTAACAGAGGGCTTGTCAGTTGTAAAATAATTAAACATTTGCTTATAGAGGGCTTGTAATTTGTAGAATTATCAGGCATAGGCTTATAGACGGCTTGTCAGTTGTAAAATTATCGACATAGGCTCATAGAGGGCTTGTAATTTGTAGAATTATCAGGCATAGACTTATAGAGGGCTTGTCAGTTCTAGAATTATCAGGCATAGGCTTATAGAGGGCTTGTAATTTATAGAATTATCAATCGCAGGCTTATAGAGGGCTTGTCAGTCGTACAATTATTAGGCATAGGCTTATAGAGGGCTTATAATTTATAGAATTATCAAACACAGGCTTATAGAGGGCTTGTCAGTCGTACAATTATCAGGCATATGCTTAAAGAGGGCTTGTCAGTTGTAGATAATCAAACATAGGTTCATATAGGGCGTGTCATTTGTATTATTATCAGGCATATGCTTATAGAGGGCTTGTCGGTTGTAGAAATATCAGGCAAATGCTTAAAGAGGGCTAGTAATTTGTAGAATTATCAGGCATTGGCTTATAGAGGGCTAGTCAGTCGTAAAATTATCAGGCATAGACTTATTGAGGGCTTGTAATTCATAGAATGATAAGACGTAGGCTTATACTCTTAAAACAGTGTTAATGTACGTTTGTAACGCTTGTATTCCATTTGTGAACCTTGCAAAACTCGCCCCCAATTTTCAACCAGCCAATACAGCCTGGCAATCAGTTTATAGGGAAGTTATTCATCCAAGAGCCTGAAGTTGTTGTTGTACATGTCTGCTCTAAACCAGATGCACCTCCTGATCAGGTATGGTGAAAACCATGCACATTAGCCTCACACTCAGAAAACAGGGCTTAATGCGTGTGCTTTAAGTATCGTCCCAGATTAGTCTGTGCAGTTTGCACAGTCTAATCAGGGACAATACTTCAACTTTTCTTGATTTTTGTATAGGATTTCTCAACAAAAATCCAGTATATGTGGAAGGAGTCGTCCCTGACAGGCTCATGTGGAACACTTAATAGACAAGCATTAAGCCCGGTTTTTCAAGAGCAAGGCTCATTTGTAAATATCATGCAATTACATAAATTTGGATATGTTAAACTTTGTATATCTTAAAGTCATTTATAAACTCCCAGAGATAACGAAATTCAGAGGTGTATGTGGTAGTTTGATATCTGTTTTGGCTGAAAAAAACAACGGTCCTGGTTGCATAAAAAATGCCCTTTCTAAGAGTAATACTTTCTCACTGTTTAGCTCACCTATGCACTATGTGCTAATGGTAAGCTTTTTAATTACCTCTTGTTTGTCAGTTGTGTGTCAGCAACATTTTCATTGTGATCTCTCTAGAACCCACATTTATTGTCATATCTTCATGAAAGAATACCTTTCCCACTTCAAAATAAAAAACTAGGTCACTAGGTCAAATTAAAACAAAGGTACTAAACACTTTAGAAGTCTCATTTATTGTCAAGTCTTCATGACATTTGGTCAGAACATTTGTTCTAATGATGTCTCAGCCGAGTTTGAAAATGAAAATGCCTAAAATTAAATATTTATGTTTAATAAAGTATTCGCATTATTCTCAACTCCATCTTCTCAGAAAATGTTAGTCCTTAGGTTATCACGTGAGCGCCTTAGGGCCCATGATTGTCTTGTTGACAAACATTGTTCAAAATCTCAATAATGTCATAGTTTACAGGAAGAGTCCACTTAGAATATCTTAATAGTATAATAACTAAAATATTATGAGCTGTGCTGTGGAAACTCTTGGCTTAATGAATGTGCGTAAAGTGTTGTCAGCGATAAGCCTGTGCAATTCGCAGAGACCTATCAAGGAGAACACTTTCTGCCTAGAATGGATTTTCACTATGAATGAACTTTCTTTAAACCAAAAATACATTAAAAGCGAAAAGTGTCGTCCCCTGATAAATCTGGAACAACACTTTACGCGGCTAGATTGAACTTTACCGGTACGCAGTTGTTTACCACCATCGACAAAGCGGGGGATTTTGGGGCGGTAGCCCCCGATACTAAAGAAATATATAGGATAAAAGGATTATAAGGTGTTGCGTTAGTTGTTATGTGATAGGTGTTAAGGGTTAGGGTTAGGGTTAGGTACGCTGTTTGATGTTAAGTGTTGCGTACCGGTAAAGTTCAATCGTCCCCTTTACGCACATGCATTAATTCCCGTTTTCCCAGAACAAGGCTCTTGTGATGATGTCATAATGTACTTCATTTCAGCACAACAATGTGAACACTCTGAATATAACCTGTGGACAGATACTGCTAACTTCGCCGGATAAGTGATTGAATTCAAGGTAACATGTACACTTTCTTACTCTCAAATCATGAGCAAACATCTTCTACACATTTGAGTCAAGCTCTGGGAACACTTGTCTGAATTCATGTGCGTAAAATGTCCTTCCAGATTGGTCTGTGCAGTCGGCACAGGCTAATCTGTGAGAACACACTCTACTTTCATGGTATGTTTTGTTTAAAGGAAGATATTTCTTAAAGAAAATCTAGTTCATGCGGAAAGTGTTGTCCCCAATATACCTGTGCCAACTGCAGAGGCTTATCTGGGACAACATTTTGCGGACTTGCATTAAGCCCAGTATTTACAGAACGATGTCTGAATGCATTAAATGTCCTTCCAGATTTGCCACTTCAGTTTTATGGTTTGTTTTGTTTAAAGGAAGATATTTATAAAAGAAAATCTAGTTCATGCGGAAAGTGTTGTCCCTGATACGCCTGTGTGAACTGTAAAGGCTCATATGGGACAACACTTAGAGGACATGCATTAAGCTTTGTATTTACAGAACTATCTGTGGAGGCTCATCTGGGACAACACTTTGTGGACATGCATTAAGCTTAGTATTTCAAGAACGATGTCTGAATGCATTAAATGTCCTTCCAGATTTGCCACTTCAGTTTTATAGGTTTTTTGTTTAAAGGAAGATATTTCTTAAAGAAAATCTTGTTCATGCGGAAAGTGTTGTTCCCTGATACGCCTGTGTGAACTGCTGAGGCTCATCTGGGACAACACGTAGCGGACATGCATTAAGCTTAGTATTTCCAGAACAATCTGCTGAGGCTCATCTGGGACAACCCTTTGCGGACATGCATTAAGCTTAGTATTTCCAGAACAATCTGCTGAGGCTCATCTGGGACTACCCTTGGTGGACATGCATTAAGCCCAGTATTTGCAGAACGATCTGCTGAGGCTCATCTGGGACTACCCTTTGTGGACATGCATTAAGCTTTGTATTTCCAGAACGATCTGGGGAGGCTTATCTGGGACAACACTTTTCGGACATGCATTAAGCTTTGTATTTCCAGAACGATCTGGGGAGGCTTATCTGGGACAACACTTTGTGGACATGCATTAAGCTTTGTATTTCCAGAACGATCTGCTGAGGCTTATCTGGGACAACACTTTGCGGACATGCATTAAGCTTTGTATTTCCAGAACTATCTGTGGATGCTTATCTGGGACAACCCTTTGTGGACATGCATTAGGCTTAGTATTTCAAGAACGATCTGTGGAGGCTTATCTGGGACAACACTATGCGGACATGCATTAAGCTATGTATTTCCAGAACAATCTGCTGAGGCTCATCTGGGACTACTCTTGGTGGACATGTATTAAGCTTATTTTTTTCAAGAACGATCTGTGGAGGCTTATCTGGGACAGCACTTTGTGGACATGAATTAAGCCCAGTATTTGTAGAACGATCTGCTGAGGCTCATCTGGGACAACCCTTTGTGGACATGCATTAAGCTTTGTATTTCCAGAACGATCTGGGGAGGCTTATCTGGGACAACCCTTTGTGGACATGCATTAAGCTTTGTATTTCCAGAACGTTCTGCTGAGGCTTATCTGAGACAACACCTAGCGACATGCATTAAGCCCAGTATTTCCAGAACGATGCACATTTGTATGACTATGTATTACTTAGTATGTTGTATTATCACTATATTTAGATGAACATGGACTTTATGAATAGATAAAACTGTAAATAACTGTAATTTGTCTCAACGTTGTATATTTGAACAAAACTGGGCGTCATGCATGTGCATAAAGTTTCAATCCAGATAAGCCTATGCAGAATAAGGGAAGACACTTCCTGACTTTATTGTGTGATTATTTCTTTAAGGAAGTCTGTTGTTTTCAAAAATTCAGTTGATGCAATAAACCCCATTTTACCAGAGCGAGGCTAAATTTTATAGGTGTATATTGAACTATGAAGTTGCCTACTCAATCATTTTTATAATAAAATATTTTATAGTTGAAGGTGTTAATTGAACTTTGATGTTGCCTACTAAGAAGATGATACAAACTACACCACTATAGATCCCGGCTATGGTTTGGCATATTCTACGTTTTTAGTATACCAACCTATATGTGTAGGTGTATATTGAACTATGAAGTTGCCTACTCAGTAGATGATACAAACTACACCACTATAGATCCGTGCTATGGTTTAGCGTATTCTACATCTTTTGTATACCAACCTATATTTGTAGATGTATATTGAACTATGAAATTGCCTACTCAGTAGATGATAAAAAAACTACACCACTATAGATCCGTGCTATGGTTTGGCATATTCTACGTCTTTTGTATACCAACCTATATTTGAAGGTGTATATTGAACTATGAATTTGCTTACTCAGTAGATGATACAAACTACACCACTATAGATCCGTGCTATGGTTTAGAGTATTCTACATCTTTTGTATACCAACCTATATTTGTAGGTGTTTATTGAACTATTAAGTTGCCTACTCAGTAGATGATACAAACTACACCACTATAGATCCCGGCTATGGTTTAGCGTATTCTACGTCTTTTGTATACCAACCTATATTTGAAGGTGTTTATTGAACTATGAAGTTGCCTACTCAGTAGATGATACAAACTACACCACTATAGATCCGTGCTATGGGTTGGCATATTCTATGTCTTTTGTATACCAACCTATATTTGTAGGTGTATATTGAACTATGAAGTTGCCTACACCACTATAGATCCGTGCTATGGTTTAGCGTATTCTACGTCTTTTGTCTACCAACCTTCAACTTTACAAGGTTTGTTACGTATTTGAACAAATAACAATATGTGATAATTATCCCTTCGCCCCCGCCCCCCCCCCCGCCATATGCGGAGGGATATTGTTTTGGCGTTATCTGTCCGTCCGTCTTTCTGTCCGTCCGTCTTTCCGTCTGTCCTTCCGTCCGTCCGGCACTTTTGTGTCCGGAACCATATATTATGTATATATATATACGGATAAGAGGATGATGCACGCCAAACGGCATTGTACACCATCTGTTCATAACGGAGTTATGGCCATTTGTATTTTGACAAAAAATGGCACTTTTGTGTCCGGAGCCATATCTTGAAAGTGCTTTGGCAGATTTCATTGAAACTTGGTATGAGTATATATATGGATAAGAGGATAATGCACGCCAATTGGCATTGTACACCATCCATTATGCCCCTTTGCATCTTGAAAAAATTCTTCTTAATATAAGCTTAGAGCTTTATCTCCATTAACATATGAGCCAGAGCCATGACAATTGCGATAGTTGTTCTCCATGATCTTGGGGTGCTTCACATTCAACACCCGTAATCTTAGGGGCTAAGGTCAAGGTCACACATTGAGGTCAAATGTCACAAATTTGATGAATTATTCATTATTTAGTCATTCCTTTACTATGCATTAAGGGATTCTGTAATAACTGTCCACAGTTGTTCTCCATTATCTAGCTGAGTGTCAAATATAAGATCAAAGTCTAGGGTCATGGTCAAAGTCACACACAAAGGTCAAAATCACACAATTTGATTAATGGATTCTGTAATAACCTTCCATAACTCTTCTCCATCTTCTTTCTTGCTGTGTGTCATATGTAAGATTCATGTCTAGGGTTAAGGTCAAGGTTCATGTCTAGGGTTAAGGTCATACGATTCACATCAAGGGTCAAGGTTACAAAAATGCTTTATGTAAGGTCGTACTCTATGATGGATTATTAACTTTAAAAACTTATTTATGTTATTTCCACGTATGTCATGACAGATGTTGTGTTCACTCTGCAAGACTCTGAAAATTTAGATATATTAAGATTGAATGTTTTCGTGGAAAAGGCAAGACTTTTGAATTTACCTAAATAAATATTGAACGCTCAAGAACCCTCAAGAACCCTCCTCTGTCTTAGTTTTGAGTTATTGTCCTTTGTTAATTTTGTATGTTGTTACTTTTCGGGGCAATTACTCAGTATGTAAGATTTATATTTAAGAAAATGCTCAAAACAAGCGATTTCTCCTGTTGTCATGATACTATCAATGTTCATCGATTCATGAAAAATATAATATCCACAGGTGGTTAGCGTGTGGCTATGATATTAATTAGTGAAAACATAATTTTGAATGAATAATAATTATTTTATAACGAGAAATCAACTTTTCTGAAAAAAAAAATCACTAGCAAATATATATATATATATATATATATATATAGCAAGGTATTCAACTCGAAATCACCCGAAAACAGGGTGCATCGCTTTGAACAGCCATTACTTCATCAATTTTGCAGCGATTTTCACGATTTCGGTCTTATTCAACGCATAAATGAATTTCGTTCTGGAAATGTACATGTCTTGCAATATTTTTACAAATACTGGGTCAACGTTTAAGAAATAACACGATACACAACTCGCGTGACCCACTTGACATCGATCAGACCGGATCTAAGACTGAAATCTTCACGGAGTAATGGGCATTTTCCCTGCTAAGTTTACGGACCTCGATACCGTAATTCAATAAAACGTATGACAAACATTCTTACCGTGCTTGCCGTTGCATTATGCATCAAAACTAACTGCCCAGCGCCGTTTGAAACCTTTGTTTACATACAATTCAACTAACTGATATTTTAAACACGAGTGATTACATTGGTCCAATGCGAAGGTGTGTCTTTACACCTGGAGATTTCATTCATGAATCCTGTCTGATCGCTGTCAAGTAGGTCACGCAAATTGTGTATCATGCATGAAAATCGCTGCAAAATTGATGAAGTAATGGCTGTTCAAAGCGATGCACCCTGATTTCGGGTTATTTCGAGTTGAATACCCCAATTAAATTTCATTTGAATATTTATTGACGTTATGACGTCATAATTGATATGACGTTATCTCCATGACAGTTTGACGTTGTAATATATTGTATTATGACCTGATGAGCTGTGCGAAACGCGTTGGCTATATCAATATATTATAAACAAAATGGAAGATGTGTTGGACTGCAATAACCAAGAGATGGACAAATACTTACGTTATGTGTCACATAAAGATTTTATATCAAAGTGTGTAAGACATGGGATTGTACCAGAAGGATTCAAGATCAACTTGAATATTCAGATAGACTGTAGCGATGAAATACTAAACAAGTGTGAAAAAATCAAACAAGATGCGTCGGTGAAACTCATGGAACTTACATTGGTAGCTTGTGAAGAGAAAATTAACAAACTAAAAAGTGATATATATGTGGAAGATTCAAACAATGAGGACCATAAACTGTTTTCAAAACGGAGACTAGCTGAACTTACACAGAAAAAGAATGAAAAATTCTACAAGCTGTTAAACTGTAAGTTAGACTTTTTATCTTCATTGGTAACAATAGACAATTTTCAAGAAAGTTCCATACAAATGGATGGGAACTGTTTCTACAGATGTATTGCAAAAGAAATATATAACAATGACAACAAGCACGAAATAGTTAGACAAAAAATTAATAACCATATGAAGGACTTAAAAGATGTTTACAAAGAATACGTAGATAGAAGTATCACAAAGCATATAGAAAACCATTCATTTAGTGACGGAAGAGTTGAATCGTGGGCAACTGAAGCTGAAATATATGCAGCAACAACCCTATTCTTAAGTGAAATATGCATATTTGCTGACGACCAAAATATTACAAGTATACTACTTTTCCAACCACTTAATGGAGTTAAAACAAAACGAAAAATATTCCTAAGATTAAGAATGCAGCATTTCACTTTACTGCATATAAAATTGGACAAAAACAAACATCAATACCTTCCTGAATATGAGAGAATGAATAGGGAAGTTCAAATAGATTGGTTTACAATGGAGTTGCAATTTTGAAGAAAGAGGACATAAAATGAACTATCAAGATAAGAAAAATAGAAAAATGCAAGAGTCTGATACACAAAAACTTAGATCAAACGATAAAAGAACTAAAAACAAGGGTGAAAATAAACCAGCAAAAAAAGACACAATTGAAACAAATAATAATAGTCTTGACACTGTTACAAATCTTTCTTCAAGAAAGTTAACAGAAGCAGAAACAAGTCTATTATCCAAAGGAATATCTTTTGTACCGTCTAAAAAAACGTAGATTTATCTAAGATACACAGTGACCTAGCAGAATGGGAGAGACGGATGCGACTCGCAGAGTATTTCCATAGTGATGAAAATCAAGAAAGGAAAAATGAAAAGGAGGAATATAAGATAAAGAAAGAAAGCCGTTTTACTCCTGAACCTGGTAGAGAAAAGTGGCTAGATGCTTATATAGAAGCAGTTAAAAATGATATTCTAAATGGCATAAAAGAAAATGTACAGTCAAATATCACAAGACAAGAAAAACAAGCATTGCAAACGTTACTAAATGATTCCAGTATCATAATAAGGCCTGCAGACAAAGGTTCTGGAATAGTGATAACAGACGCAAATGAATATGTAGAAAAACTCCGGAATGAACTTAATGACAGTACATCATATGCAAAAACTAATGGGAATGGACTTGAAAATGCAAACAAAAAGGTGAAGCAACTAGCAAATAAACTATTTAAAAACGACATTATCTCAAAGAACTTACAACAATACTTGATACCCAAATATCCATCAAAAGGGAAACTCAAAGGAAATCCAAAACTACATAAAAAAGGCAACCCGTATAGAACAATCGTAAATGGCATTGGAACAAGTACTGAAAGAATGGCAGAGGTAGCAGAAAAGGAGCTAGAAACCTATGTTATAGAAACACCAAGCTATAAAAGAGACACCACGGCATTTTTAAACGCTATAGAGAGGGAAATAACTACACCATTACCAGAAGGAATTATCTTATACTGTTTTGATGTTGTCAAGTTATACCCATCGATTCCAAAGAAAGAAGGCCTAGAGGCGTGCAAACAAGCTTTAAATGAACGCTGTACTAAGACCATCAACACTGAAGCGGTGATTGAAATGATTGAAACTGTTTTAGAAAATAATGTGATCGAATTTTGTGGACAAGAATACAGACAAAAAGAGGGAGTAGCTATTGGATCGAAAACTGGGAGAAATTATGCCTGTTGTTACATGAGTAAATGGGATGAACAATTATCTGAATACAATAAACAACCAATATTCTATAAACGTTTCATAGATGATGGGTTTGGACTATGGACACATGGAATTGACGAGCTCATGAAATGTTTCGGCTATGCTAACAAAATACATAAAAACATCAAAGTAGAATTAAGATGGAACACAACACAGATAGACTTCTTAGATACAAAAAAAATTCAAATAGAAGATAATAAAATAACAACTGATTTATACTCAAAGCCAACTGATAAGCATCAATATGTCCAATATGACTCAGACCATCCAACAAATGTGAAGAAAGCAATACCCTATGGATTAGGAATACGTTTAAAAAGAATATGTTCTGACGAAAACAAATACAGACATCGGAAAAAAGAACTAAAACAGAATCTACACAAAAGAGGATATCCGAATAAATTTGTAAACCATGAATTATCCCGAGTTGATAATGTAAATAGGAAAGACTTACTTAAGAAGAAAGAAACACATAAAACATTCAACAAGAGAGTACCGCTAGCTATAACTTATTCTAACAACCTTCCAAATATCCACTCAATAATTCGAAAACATACCGACAAACTATATAAATCAGACAGAATGAAAAATGTATTCACAGACGTACCAATAGTTGCATACAGACGAGATAGGAATATCGGTGACATTTTGGTTCATGGAAAAACAAATAAAGAAATAAACAAACGTTTTCAACTAATACCACATTCGTGTAAGACTAATTGTATAGTCTGTAAAATGTTAAAAAGAGGTTTTCATAACAACCCAAAAAGTGAAATTTCAAACGAAGCAATAAAACAGAACTGTAACATTTATAACTTGGTGTACGGTATATTTTGTATTAAATGCCAAAAGATGGTATACGTCGGAGAGACAAGCAGATCATTAAAGGAACGTGCCAAAGAACACGAGGCTGACGTGCGGCTACGAAGAGAGAAACCAATCTCAGAACATTTCAATGGTGCTGGCCACTGAGTGCAGGATATGGGTGTATCAGTGTTATCACAAATAAGATACAGTTCCCATTATTACAGACTTTTTAAAGAATTGGAATTCATAAAGAAGTTTCAAACGCAATCACCAAATGGACTAAATACAAAAAAATCAACTTGATGTCCTGCTACGGGAAACTATCTTGTAAAAAATATATGTGAAAAACATTTTATATTAATCATCAACATAAATGAATGTAAAAATAATAGCACTTTATGCAATTTTTCTTGTCCATAATGTGTATAAGATATATAGAATAGCAAGTATATACGATTGTTTAATCAAATATCATTATAATATTTTACATAGATATGGATTGAAATAATTAGAGTCATTAAATAAGTTTACCCTATTTAATTTATGATAATAAGTTTAGGTAGATTATAATTACATATGATGATAATTGTTTTATTGTAAAATATCAATTTATTAAATATATAAAGCACACATTTAACATAAGATTAAGACACAATATGTAAGTGTTTAAAGTCATTTCATTTTTGGCGAATTTTTACATTTTTTGGCGCCATTTTATATAACGCCATTTATGACGTCATCATGTACAACGTCATTTGACGTTTAAAAACGTTTTTCTTTGTTATTTAAATTGTGCAGTCAAAAGACGTAAAAATGTAGTTAACATAGAATTTCCAATGTTTTGATAAAGGCATTATGCCGAAACGTCAATTAAAGGAGTATAATCAGAGAGTTATAATTATTTAATATCCCTTCGGATAATTCAACTGAGCTTATATATCAATATATATTTAAAATCCCAGACACGTGTTTTTACTTTTATTATATAATATTCACAATCTGGATGATTACATTTTACTTATATATATAGTGATTTTTTGTATAGAAAAGTTTATTTTGCGTTATAAGTATGATAATTTATCATTCAAAATGATGTTTTCACTAATTAATATCCTAGCCACACGCAAACCACCTGTGATACTATCTGCATTTTATTGTCTGCAAACCCATCATAGGTACAAATGAGTTTTTAAAAAAGTGACAAAAGGCACAACCCTTCACTTATACCTTTAATTCTGTATCTTAAGTCTAAGAATGGGTTGGTGAATACGGACCCTGATCTCGATTAACTTTCTTCAACGCAGGGGTTGTAACCCCGGGGAGTGGTTTGAATACCTTCTGGCAGCAGCTACCTCCCTTATACGTTTCTGGTAACCACTGCTGCAACAATCGTTATACTATTCAAGTTATATATCCTGTGCAAAGAATGAAAAGAAAATAGAAAATATTATAATTTTAACTAAAACCACTCATTTATATCGGTGGACTTAATAGTCAATAAATGATCTTGAACATATATATGTTTTTTTACATGCAACCATTAACTAGTATACGAATTAAAATACATTTCTTAAGTGTTAAAACAAACATCCGAGCGCATCACATGACGAGATAAATTGTAAAAGTAAATTAGTTACAGCTGAAATGTCCATTCATATTGAAAAATGTCAACGAGTGTCTGGATTGTAGATAACAATGTTTTGTAAAATCGTTGTAAAATTCGTACCACTTTTGCACAAATTACTTCATCATAGACATAAAAGCATAGTAAAGATTGACACACTTCTTGGAAAACAATTATCAGAACTCGACACAAAACGTCTTATCCAGTGACAATACTTGGGCCCTGTACATTCGCAGCTTTGTGCACACAGGGACTTATAAGAACAATACTATATACATACAAGAAATATAAATATGTATAGCACAAGATAAGTATTGATGCAAAGCATCAAAGGGCGTCGAGAATTTCAGTGTAAAAGGCACTTAATGAAGTTACATGGAACGATTATTTTCTACTGTAAATATTAATATATTGGCCGATTATTTTAAACAAAATAGAAAAAGATACTGGTATGATCATTATCTATGATGTTGTGTTATAACCCCAAATAACCATTATCTATGATTTTGTGTTGTAATCCCCAAATATTTCATAGTTAATTTTATTTACATTGGTTTCATTTTTTTACTGGCATACGTGCGCAGTTTTAATTAATGGAACAGAACTGTGTTGGTTTTTAAAAATCTGCTTCATCTTGTAAGCGTAATTTCATATTTTTCTCAACTTCAAAGGGAGATGATTCTTAACTTATTCTTACGTTGCTCATTTACGATAGGGGTTGTGTACTCATTGATATGAAAACACTGTAAAAGTTTAAATGTGTTTACGAACCTCCCCACCCTCTCGCACATATATTTCATGGGCATAATAAAAACAAAAAATGGTTACAATAAAACAGCATATTTATTTTAACTGAAATGTCTACATCAAAACAAAAACTTAACATAGAACACAAATTAAATCATTTGATTCTACTGGGGCACGAACCTTGGGTCTCTCACATGTGAAGCGAGCGTGTAACCACTACACTACGGAACCGCTTGAAAAATCACCTTCTAACTAAGATATTAATAAGTTCATGTAGTGTAACGGTTATCAATAAAGCAATAAACCGTGTAATCGCTGTCGTCTTGTAAAACTGAAGAAAATACGCGTTAACCAAAACTCGAACAGCAAAAGTCTGCGCTATTGTTAGAAAAACCACAAAATAAATATAATTTGATTATGTTTTGTTTTTATACAAAACCAGAAAGTTTAACCGGTTCGCGTATTTGCTCAGTCCCTGTGATATTTTATTATTTCCTAGTCCCTGTGATCAGTTATTAATTAAAAGAATTAGCTTTGCATTATTGGCAATAAATGTTGTAGTAAATGTAATAGGCACAAATGCAGTACTTATTTACACTAATTTACCCAAAAAAATCACCACTATGCAAGATATTATGACAAAAAAAATTATATACATTGATCCGTAAAATAACTTCTCCTCCCATAAGCGAAAAAAACATATTACATACGAGTCGCCGCACTTCAGTGCGACGCCAATTACAGAGTGTTTGTCCTGGTGCTATGTGTGTGCATTTTATTACAAGCGTTGATAAAAGTAAACACTCACCGTATTGCCTGTTGCTATTAATCGATTTTCAGAATCCAAATATATCCAAGTAGATAAATACTCTATATGTGTCTTAGTGCTTTCTTACGCTCAAGGCGAACAATATCTCGGAGTTAACAGAATTATTTTGTTTAGTTGTAAAACTTTTTATGCCCCCGAAGGAGGGCATATAGTGATCACACTGCCCGTCTGTCTTTCCGTCACACTTTTGCGTTTAGGTTTCGAAAAATGCTCATAATTTCTATGTCGCTTCAGATGTAACCTTCATATTTGGTATGCATGTGTATATGGACAAGGCCTTTCCTTAATCACACAATATTTGACCCCTTTTACCTTGACCTTGAACTTAGGGTCCGCGTTTAGGTTTCGAAATCTTCGTTTAGGTTTCGAAATCTTCGTTTAGGTTTCGAAAAAGCGTTTTTCGGGGGCATACGTCTACCGATGGAGACAGCGCTGGTTGTTATGGAAATCAAACACTTAATAACGCAATATAAGCGTGTTTGGTAGAAAAGAAATTCGACAACTGGGCAGTTAGCAATGATGAAAAACTTATGCAGAGATTCACACTTCGGAACTCGTGTTGGATTTGCTGTGACAGTTGAAATCATCGATAATTATGAAGGTAATTGCTAAATTAATGTATTAATATAACGAAGCTGTGCGTTTTTGATTCATTTGTATTCTATATTAGTTTTTTCTCATAATGTAATAGATCAGTTCCCAATTAGCTTAAATAAGTATTAGGAATGACGTCAGCCTTAAAAATATAGAAATTTGGACGCCCATCCATAAACCTATGCAGACTTTGTTTAAAGTTGTTGTAATTAATTCATACCTTTTCATGTAAAATAAGCATAACAACAAGAAACAAAATAATGCAAGATTCCAAACGCCCCCCAACCCCTCCACCACAAACATTAACTACAGTGACTATTATTAAATCAATTCACGATCCTTATATTACACATCAAAGGTAAAATTATAAACTTTATGTCGATTTAAATAAATAGATATGGTAATAGAAATTTCGAATGTTCGATTGGAAGGTTATTTGTGATTATAATAAGCTCGGCTGTTTTCGGAGAAAACCCGAGGTATTGTCATAGCCAGCAAGTCGTTTCGTGTCGTCCGCCGTCCGCCGGCGTCGTGCTAAAACCTTGACATTTTGCTCTAAAATCAAAGAGCTGCCACCTACAACTTTGAAACTTTATATGTAGATGCACCTTGATGAGTTCTACTCGCCACACCCATTTTTGGGTCGCTAGGTCAAAGGTCAAGGTCACTGTGACCTCTAAAAATATAATCTGACAAGCTTTCATTTATTACAAAATGCACCCGCAACCGAGCGTTGGCACCCGTTATGCGGTGCTCTTGTTTGATTTATTTCTAGATTTATAGGTAAAACATGACCAAGAGAGCGCCCAGTGTTATCTCACACTGCAACATCTAAGTATTCGCGTCCGCTAGAACGACCATCTTGATTTTTTTATCCGTATTCGAAACCGTCTGGTACCAGCAGCTATATGACATATTTGGGATCCAGCTTAGAAATATCCTCCATATTGCCGACGTCAAAAAATCGCAAACACGTTGCGAAATTTATACGTACCATTCCGCATCCGTTTTCGTTTTAAAACTTTTGGTTTGAAACGTCCAGATGCACGCGCAGTGCCAGCATGACGCCTCGATTATTATGTCAACCACAAAGGTCAGGTAATAAAACATATAGTAATGTCAGCAAAAAGGTCTGGTAACACCATTAGCAATATCAACAACAAAAGTATGGTAATACGATTGATACCAGCAAGGTCCGGAAACACAATTGTCAACATCATCAATCAAAATGCTTGCACCCTTTGCTCCAATGCAAATAGCCAAGTCAACCATGTCAATAACAAGAGCTTGTTTACTTTATTGACATCAAAGTTAACCACAAAGGTCTGATTACATAATTGAAAGAACCGTAAGTAACAAAGCTTCGGTCAACCATATCGTCGATCATGTCGGTGCAAAAGGCCTGTTTACACTGTTGGCAACTATCTCAAACACAAATGTCTTGTAACAGTATTTACACAATCGTCTATATATATTTGGTCTTTGACCGCTTTTCGGAACATGATATAAGGCAGTAATGCTTGATAAGGCAAAACATGGGCTGAAATAATAACTTTTACATAGAACTGCTGATAAGGATACAACGTTGTAAAACATTTTAAATATGAGACAAGGACTTTACTCTCGAAGTGTGTGAATCATTTCGAACTTTGTTGAGTTAACAATTTAAAACAAAATTAGAAAACAAATATAGCAACGCATTTCTTAGATTATGTTGTTTTTTTATGTCGATTGGGTATGATGTTTTTTAAATTAATTAAGTGGATGTTAATTTACAATCATTTAATGGGTTTATGGGAGTTAAACTTTTTATTACAATTTAATGCTGGACAGTTTATAAATGTTGCACATATGTGCCACCCATTGAATGTGTTGATTTTGTTTACGTGATGTAACCTTTTACATGAAATTGGATGGTTTGAGACTGTAAAAAACTCAACATGATTAGTTTGCAAGCCAATCCATCAACAACTTTTCCAGTAATATGGTTGAAATTTGGGTAAATATTGAGAAAATAGTTTTACCAACAGTCACTACGAACCTTCTGGTTCTGAATGAACAAAACTCAAGCAGTTACAAAATCATGAATGTTCAGACGCGACTATTTGAATAGTTTATACTTATTTAATTTATATCTGGACATGTAAAGATAACAATTTAAAGCTCGACAATTCTGATATACGCTCATTCAAAACAGCATGATTGTAAATACGCGTCTTTCTATATGAACAACCGTCTATGTAAACATTCCAGTGTGGCGTCAATAAAAATACTGTTTTCTTTCGTAAAGACAACCTTTAACTCTAACTGTTTATATTTGCTGTCTCTAAAGTATAAACTCTGACTGTTTATATTTGCTGTCTCTAAAGACGTTGATATTTCGTCAGCACAGTATTTTTAGCGTGGCTGGATTCCGTGCATTCTGAATTCGAATATTATCGTCACCGTACGTGTGAGCTGCCCATTCATCATTTAAATAGTTAAATGTTGTGCTGTTCGCCAAAGTGCAAAGCAATCAAAACTCTCGTATTTCTAATACACGCCCGGTAAACCAACTTATGAATCCCCAATAGGGACACGCTTAAAATCATAAGTTGTACTTCCGGGGATACAAACATTAACAGGAAAACTGCCAAAATGGAGCCTCAAGAGGTGAGTCGTTTTGATTGTTCACATATATCCTCTACTTGGATACCTTTTCTCCCAAAAAGCTCAATGCTATTCGACCGCACACACATAATTATTTCTTAATACCACATTTATATAGCGCCCTTTTCATACTCGAGATGTGCGTTCAAAGGCGCTTTACAGTTATTCCCTGATCACTGGGTCATAAGTCGTCCGTTAACATCTTGGCGCAGTATGCAGCCACGGCACATTGGCTTATTTCCTTCACATGTACCCATTTATACACCTGGATGGAGAGGAGCAGATGTGGGATAAATTTCTTGCTCAAGGAAATTCCAGTGGTCAGGGCGGGATTCGAACCCAGAACCTCTCGATCCCTACGCCAGCGTCCTACCATTAGACCACTGCTCCCACAATTGTGGTAAATGTGTACTGACTATAGATTATTCTTTTGAATCCGTCCCGAAATTGTTGTTGTTTTTCTTTTTATCGAGTGCACCGGGATTGTCTCCCATATGGCCATCGCCCCCAGAAAGACGTGTTAGTTGGTTACGAGGGATAGTGCAAGATACAGGAGACATCCCGTTCCAGAGGTGACCCTGGGTCTTTTAGTGCCCGGTGTATAGCACCTAGTACACTGCACCTCGGTTTAACGTCTCATGCGAAAGACGATTTAGTAGGTTAGGTGCAGCGGGGGATCGAACCAGCGATCTCTGGATTGTGAAACCAGTGTGTTACCACTAGACCACGGATCCGCTACTCCGTCCCGAAATCGCTTTCCTAGTGGTGACCTAGATAGACAATGTGGTTAGCATTTCGCATTTTCATCGAAATTCTTACTCGTAACAGTCGGACAGTGTATCCATTCTGTTATATTTTGAACATTTCATATTGCCAGCGACATCAGAATCTTCTCTTTGTCGCAAATCGTTTTGGAACGGCCACAATTCACCAAAATCTAATAGGGATACATAAGTGGTATTGGGATACATAAGTTGTATTCGTAGTCAACATATCTCTTGCTCGTGTGACTTACTTTGGGGTTCGAGTTCAGAAAGAAATTACGGTTATTAGGTCTACTCGTATATTCTGATACTATCAGTGATGGTTACACCATCATTATTACTGCTGAAATTAGTTGATGGTTTGATATGTCATTCAAAATTTGTTCGTTAAAATCAATGACAATAAAATTAAAAATTAATAATTGCGTTATAAATAGGCTGCAGTTACTCCACTTTTATGATTAGCAAAGCTCGAGAACCAGTCACTCAACGCTATATAAATTAGCGCTGTGTGGTCGTATAATTTTCAAAAAGTTACTTCCCTTGTAAGTAAAATTGCCTCTTCAAGTGAATGTTTGATGATACCGGACCTCGACAAATTTTATCGGAAATGTCTGAGACCCGATGTCTTTCGCATGGGTTGGTAATAGTTCTTCTTGAATGCTCTGAGCTTTTATGAGTACATACGTACAGCTCATAGTTCTTCTGGTCAAAGGAAAAAACAATGTAAAAAAATATGTCTCACGTATGTCTATAAAACCGAGTTAAATCAACCTAATACATTGTTACAAACACAATAACTGTTACAATCGACATCAAATTGCGTGTATTTTGTTGAGAAATGCTCAAAACATAAACTTGATAACAAATCGTTTGTGGCGGAAGTTGTGAATTGTCGATTAGAGCAAAGCGAAAGAAAGGGTTACACTCCACAAATTGTTTTCACCGTAGCTGGTCTTATGGTAGCAGTTGAAAATGTATTGTGTATAACAGTGTAGTTTGAATTAGGACACATTCTTATGACTGTATTCTCGCTGCGATCGGATAAGTGGCATGTTCCATTAGTACATGGAATAAACAAGTTGTTATTAAAATAAAGATACAATGATAACTTTTACTATTTTACTAATGAATTAGGGTTGGAAAAACTATTATTTAAAAACATAAATAATTTAATTCAAGGTGACTGTGTAAAGTATGGGAATAATAATAATAAAAAAGTGCTGACAAATTATAATTGTTTAAGTCGTAAGACATAATTAAACATATTAACTGCGTTTAATTCCAATGATTAACTTTACAGCTTACGCAAAAAGTGTTGCTTGGACAACAGTCAATTAATGACACACGCCTGCAATTGTCAATAATAAAAAAAACAAATCAGTTTTCTTTAAAAGTGCTCCCTCAATGGATATTTGATTAACAGTCTGAACAAGTGTCATAAGCATGCCACTCAATTCGGGCATCTTATCTTTTAGAACATTTAGTGCTGCAAACAGGCACACATAAGTCGCTTATTTAGGGGAGTAACTGGCCACTGATCATAAACAAAGAGTTTTATATACAGAAATGTTCATCTGGGTCTGTAGATTATGGTATGAGATTTCATTTGTTCGAAAAGTGCTGGAGGGCTTCAACATCCAAGATTGCGTCCAAGATGGCCGCTAAAAGTGTCCTACTCAGTGTATACATTACAACTTTTTTTTATGTGGGGAAAATTGCTATCCTCCTTCTAAATCGACATTAAATGAAAGGGGTGTGTATCTTAAATGCTTTTTTTACCTATTACCATGTAATGGAATGCATTTTTGTGCATATTTTACTGAAAATCAGCAACAACTGCTCCAATTTTGGGGGCAAAGTCTAATATCTTTATGTATAATTATCGAGTATTTGATTAAAATTTACTTAAATTCAGGTAAAATTAATAAGTGTATTAATATCCTATCCTATTAATAAAACAAATGAAAAAGAAAACTTTATGGTCAAGAATACGATATCATTAAATAATATTTTCATTGATGAATGGATTTGTAACTGTACTTTCGTTTGATACATTGTGTTAATTAATAGCTTAACACTTAAATTATGATTTTATACCAGTAATATGTTATCCATTTAAATAAAATTATATACCATTTTTATGAACTGAGTCAACTTTAAACTCTGAAAGCTATGACAACTATGATAATATAAAGAATTATTTGATTTTAGATACTAAACATTTGTTGAGTTACTCCCCTTTGATATAAATTTACCATACACATAAAAGTTAGCAGACACCAATGTCAAACTTGTTTTGTCATTTTCACAGTTTTCATTTCCATGTACATCTAATATGGTTAGTATTTAACATGTTTATTCATTGTTCTTTTATAGATTTTAATTGATTAAACATTTTCTCAAACATCATCACAAGGAAATTTGTCTGCAATGTCATTGATGTTATTCATCACATATATTTACTAAAATCCGTTTGAATACATGCAAAAGTGGTGTGCGTGAAAATTTGAAACCCTAACATGAAACCTACACTGTCTTTTGTATTTAATAAGAGGTGCTAATATTTGTTTTTCCAAAACTTGAGTAGTACTCGGATAGGTACTAGTAAGCGGACATTGTTTTCACTCATTTTATTATCTTGTAAATTAACTTATTTGATTTTTTTATATTTTTTTCTGTTGATGAATTATTGTGTATGCCTAATATATGTTAATTTCTGCCTATTCTAAACTATTGTTTGGAATATATTAATAGGTTTCGACAAAAGAACTTCATCAGCCAAGAGAATGCCACAGTCTTCGGGAAAGAAAACATGGCTACATCTGGAGAGAGCTTAAAATCTACTATGACTGCAAAGTAAGAAAGAATGTATTGTTAATTGTAATTCTGTTGATCCATTATTACAGTCATTTATTAAAGAGGTTTGTGTGTACTCAAAAGTTAGATATAAATGTACTTACAATGAGAACAGAGGCAGGTTATAATTATTATTAAATCAAAGATGATTTTTGTTTGCAAAAAAAATGAAGCACAGGAGTGTACTGAAGACATATATGACAACCATGTGGTGATCCAGGTCTGGTATGACAATGATAATGATGTTCATAAATATCATAGATTGATGAAATAATGCATATTGTCACTTTTAACCTGAACGTGTTTTTTAAATAAACCTTGTAAAATTCTACTTGCAAATTATCTGATAACCTCTGTACTTATTTTATTATGCTTGCAAAAACTGTGCATATTTGTTTTAAATGAGACACTTCATACATATATATCAGCACATGTAATTTAATCATGAATAAGGCACAATTCTAATATTGGGAGATAAATCTCCAAGTATAAACATGCTTGACATTGATGTCAATAGATGCTACAAAGTGGTTTATTTCTGCAAAATTCTACACATCCATGTTCTTAACAAGATATTGTTCCCAAACAGTCGATACTTACAGATAATTCTTACTCACTTTAAGACCAAAACCGTCGGTGGATACCGTAATTCTGACAAGTAAACACAGATGAGAAGCTATTTATCATACGTGATATGGAGAGTCCTCAGTTAATCTGCACTAATCGGAGCAAATTATCAGCTACATTTGTTCGAGTGGACATAAACCAACGCGTTTATATTGTAATCTAAGAGTGCTCAGTTTAAAATTTATTATAGGGCGGTTAAATGCATTGAAACTTTTTTCAGCACATTTGTCGCAATGATATTTCGGACAACGTCACTAGGTCAGATTTAAATAAAAGGGCTTGTGAAAACTCTAGAAGAAACATGTGTTACACAATCTTCATGAAACGTACCCAGAACATGTGTTTTATGATATATCAGCAGAGTGTTTGGAAACGATTTTTGTTCGTTAAAAACATGGCTGTCTGCGGGAGAGGGGTAGCAGCTGTTATAACATGGGTATAGTCAAACCTTGTGACACTCTAGAAGTCTGATATTTTGCAAAATCATTATGAGACTTGCATAGAACCTTTTTTTCAAATGATATATCAGCATAGTTTGGAAATGGCCCTTGTCCTTTTAAAAACATGGCCGCCGTTGGGTAGGGCAGTTGGCTATAGTGAAACAAGGAGGTGAGGCAGTTGTTCGAGGCTAAAGTGATATATTGTGGACGCACTAGAAGACAATCATCATTAATTTCAATCAGAACATTTTTTAATGATATCTCGGCTGAGTTTGTAAATGATTCCGGTCTGGTTTTTCTTCTTTTGCGTCTGGGAAACAATGTAAACAGTTAAAAACACATATCATTTTGTATAATGATCATTAAACTTGCTCAGAACATTAGTTCATATGATTTCGAGGTCGAGTATGAAATAAGTTCAGGTCCATTAAAAATTTAAAAAAACACGCTTAGCGGTTCTACTGACCTATTGTGAAGACAGCGATGTTTCAACAAAAGGGATTAAATGTGCGAAAGCGACTCTTTGCGGATAATGGAGCGTGTCTGTCAATATCGTCAATACTATGCGTATCCTTGGAAATTTATGAAATTCTACGCTGGATTATAGTGTGCAATCGATAATTGACGGGCGTAAAATCGGATGATTGATAACGATAGCAAAAGTGGCAAATACGCGGTTATTTTCGGGCACTATTTTTTTCAGATATATTTTTTTTACAAGACGAAAAAAAGTAGGATCGGGACCAAAATCGTAGGTAGGGTCGGGTAACCCGAAACACATCTTTTTTTTTGTTTGGCCTAGTTGAAACTTCTATATCTTCAAACACTAACTCTATATATCGCAAAGTGTAAGATATTGCTACTGCAATAAATGGTGAAGCCATTATGGACAGATTGGCAAGTGTTCCAAATGGTGATCTTGTAGCCTTTGAGGCTCGATATCATAGAAAAAAGGTTGTTTGACTAAATACTACCAGTGTAATACTTATGCATTCTCCGGGCTGACACCCAATAAGGCCACTTATGAAAACCAAACAATTTCTTACACAATAATTGATGAGATAAGTAAAAATGAATTTGAGCATTCTATTGTTGTTGATAAAAAGGCGTTCTTCTTTCCTACATTAAAAAACGTTTTGTTGAAATTGCTGAATCAGAAGGATGTTCAAATGATGCAAACTCTTATAAAAGTTCCAATTTGAAAAGGTTGTTTGAAAAATTACGGCCAGAGGTATCCTTTATTCATCAGCATGAAAAGCCTGACATTGTTTGTTCGTCTAGTTTGACTATTAATGATGCTATCAGAAAGTCAAAGGAGATGGAACAGGTCATTCAAGATGACAATGAGTGTTCATACGATGAACAACCAGAGTCAGAGGACGACACAGATGAAGCTGGAGTTCATAAGACTATGGGTATTTTGAGAAGACGAATTATAGAGAATACTCCTAAATTTGATGACTTCTTTTACGCCCCAGAAGAAATCAAATTGTCAGACCAGAAGCAGTTTGTGGAGCCTCTTCTTTACAAGGCAGTGTGTTGGTTACATGACAAAAATGCTACAAGGAAGCTTCTGAGAGGACCATTATAAGATGTCTAGCTGTTGCGTGTGACCTAACTACACTTGTCACGTAAAGCCCATACCCTAAACACCTGGGCTTAGGGATACACCTCAACAACGAGTTTGGCAGCCGCCATCTGATTGAAGATATGTACTTTCTTGTTTATTCAATCTCATATCCAGATATTCGGTTATTCTTGACATCAGCAGCCCAACAGAACATTGCATCACACAAAATAACAGACTCTGGTGGTAATGTACCAGACAATATACTACCTAGAGATCAAAATTGGGGAAGCTTGTAGTGGCAGTTGCTGACAACTGGAATCTGAATGAGCGAACAGTTGATGGTAAAAGGACGACTCATGTGATGACAAGCGTGTTGGTCAGCAGTGCGCCAGCCGAGTCAACGAGGATTCCACGACTTCCGAAAGCAACAAGTAGGACGTTTGACAGTCAGTCATTTCCTGGTTTACAGGAGTAGTTTTTCAGTGTTTGTAACTTGAAAACATAATTTGTTATTTGCATCATTTGTATAAGTAAATACAGTGTAAACCTCATAATTTACAACATTTGTAAATAACGTTTATGAGTCTGTATCAAGCACTAATACCTGGTTAGATTTGATTGTTGAATAAATATGATACATGGAACACTGCATAGCTGTTCTTTACATTTGCCTTGATAAGTCTTAAAGTTTTTATTAAAGATTAAAAGCAAACTTATTAAACTTGATGGTTATAATGCCAAATGACTTCCACGAACCAGGAAAATGGCCACATAGCGTATGTAGACTTGGTTACCATGGTAACCAACACAATTTTAGGCATTTACTTTTGTTTAAAATGAAGCTTGTAAATGTGGCTATATAATAAAGAGGTTAGTTATCACAGCAAATGTAAAGCATTTGAATTAAAAAAGAAAATGTCAATACTCAAATTTCGTTTATTTTTCCATTTTGGCCATGAAATGACCTTGACCTTGACCTTTGGTGACCTTGGTGATCTGTTTGGTAGAAGCCCTATATCAATGGATTACTTCTATCAGATATTAAAGTCAGTACATATAGGTGTTCAATAGACGTATTCAATTCATCTTTATTAGTAATTGAATCATAAAACGGCGGTCATCTTGGACGCCATCTTGGATTTCTAAGCCTTCAAGCACTTTCCAGAAAAACGACATCTTGTTCTGAAATCTACAGACCCTGACGAACATTTTTGTATATTAAACCGTCTGTTTATGAGTTGTGACCAGTTAGATGTTATAAAGCTTAACAAATTTGCAGCAATAATTGTCGCTAATCCGATGTTGTTGCGTAATGTTATTTTTACTATCAGATAAAGATTGTCATGGAGTGGCGGTTCTACCATTTCACAATGATATTTACATCTTGTTTTTTTAATGAAAACATTACAATTTATAGTTTTAGTTTTTTAGGTTTTTAAGCGATATATAAATATATATATATATATTTATTTTTTTAAGCGTACTTCTATTGCTATTCGCTACGTGGTAATATGCTTTTATAAAATGTCGTTTTTGTTTCTAGGGTTATTATTTATTACTAAAAATGAAATGATAAATCAACTTGTTTTTCTATGTACTTGATAAACTTATAAAACGCTATGCATTTACTTATTATAAAAGTTATTATATAATCCATCGATATATTTTATTGATAATCTGATTAACAATAATTCCGTCATTGCACAGGTATGTTACCTAACTACTGAAAGATCGTATGTGTTCATCACGTTGTTTTACTCTGTTATTTTTCGTTATTTACGCTCTGTTATTTTTCGTTATTTACGCTTTTTTCGTGCAATCCCGATATATTTCCGAATATATTTGAAAAGCGAGAACATTGTTTAGTATAGTTTCTCACAATCTTCGTTAACAGCGTGGTCATAGAAAGAAAAACAAGATAAAATCAGTTTTAAAAATGTATTGTTTGAGTCATATACTCATTTAAATATTATGCGTGAACATAAACACAATAAAAAAGTTGTTGTGAGCACTAAACTAGTCAACAATATATGTATTTTTGAAGGTAGTCGTACATAATGAAAATGACAACAATATATGAATACTTTATATATAACAAGAGACTCGATTAAACAGCACATGAAACAAACACGTGTGAGATCAATATTTGATCGACAATTACCACATTTTGAATATCCTAAGGAACTGATTATGCTTTCTATTTTGATGAAAAATATATGACTAGTTCACAACAATTGGATTTGAGCAAACAAATAGGAGATCAATAAAACCACATTATAATTATGTACTGACAAAAATGAATACATATATATGCAGTAAACTATGATAACATGAGAAGATATCTTAAAACACGTATTAATGAATACTTAACACATTTAGACTTGAGCAATCAATTATGAGATCAGTATCTTAAATACCTTAAGCACTAACAATTATGAAAATTATGCAGTAAATTATGAATACAAGATAAAACACTTACTAATGACTAGATAACACACTTGGACTTGAGCAATAAATTATGAGATCAGTATCTTAAATTCGTTAAGCACCAATTATGGAAACGTAATATGAAGTTTATTCAATAGAAATATAATGATCAATGACGTGTTTCTATAAATTAAGATGAAACTCTTTATGACCATAGAAGAAAATAACTACACAAAATATGTACAAGACAAATGTGTATTTGAAAATACATGAATGAAAAATGTTAAAGCAAAAAGTGAGGTCTTTGTGGGTCCGGAAGTAACGTCAGGCACGGGCTCATCGCAATGCATCATCGTCATCGTGCGCAGTTTGTATCGGAAACAATTGTCCTCATTTTGTATTCCTATTTCGTAGCGTTTGTTGAAATCTTCCAATTTGCCATTAAGGAACGCAATCTGGTCACAAGCCCTCTGGAAACGCCGCTCGGATTCGTACAATTGAGCGTACATGTAAAACTCCTCCAATCCCATCTTAAAAACTTAAAAATTAAGAAGTTTCCGCCTGTTTTTCCTAAAATAAAGCGAGAGTTTTATACCACCGTCTTGTTCAATATTCGTTTGGCAATATTCTTTTGGGAACTTGTACACACACGTTTTCAGAAATTAGGAGTAAATACCTTGCCAGAGTTAGCACACGACATTTCGAAGTTATATCTTCGGATTGAGTAAAATTGGCTCTGTCTGCGACGCGATTAAATCGGGCAACGTTCCAACTAAAAATGCCGGTGTACTGGCGGTTCCTTTGATGGAATCGACGGGTACAAATGCGGTGTATTGGCGGTGCCAATGATGCAATCGACGGGCACTGAGTGTTGACTTGTTATTACGTATTGGCGGCAAAGGAAAGCGTACGAGAATCTTTCAAGTCCGTAAGAAGATGTAACTTGAAACTAAATCATGCGCACGAAGACATAATAGCGGCAAACTTTAAAGAAAGAGACGTAACAGCGGTTTAGCCGACGGAATTTGAAAAGTCATTGTGCTACATTGTACCACAGTTGTTGAAAGTGTGTAGACGTTTAATTATGTGATGGCGACAAAGGAAAGGGAACGAGAATCTTTCCTGTCTTTAGAACAATTTAACTTATGTTGGTGTGATAGGTGTTTTGGAGAGATTTTTATCATTTGATTAGTGTCACTGATGAGAATGTAATGATAAACAGACAATAATAACAAGCGAAGAATATATATATATATATATATATATATATATATATATATATATATATATATATATATATATATATATATACTGGCATTTCCCCAGGAATTTGGTCAGGCACAGCGGCAGGCGGTTGGTGTCGATTTCTTTATATACTTTCTAAATGTTATAAATCAAAATCCACACTACTTTGGAGCAACTAAAAACAACATTTCTTTTAATATTTATGTATTTGTCCTCAGTTCATTTCATTCAAGTCATATAGTTTAATATTAAATAACAACCTAAATAAACAGAAAGCAAAAAAAATGATTGAAAAAAATTCTGTGACCCATGGAAAATCTTGCTTCCAACTACTGGTCGTTTATTAGATTGTATTGTCATGCACAAAGACTAAAGAAAAAATCGTTGCAGGTATATAGCAAATTCCGTAAATATAAAAGAAACTATATATATATTGGATCTGAATATATTAAATGTTGGTACTGTTAAGTTATAGTCGCCTTTAAGAAAATAGTGTGAACACATTTTAAATAGTCGGGAGCAATCAAATAAGACGTTTGATTCCAATTAATTGTATTTATAACTTAAATTATGCACAACAGCAACACACATCAGTTACGGGTCATTTTTAAAGCAAGTTCTTTATACTTTTTTTTATTTTCTGCAATAGTCGTTAACAATTACAATATTTAAAAGATCGCCGTGGCGTAGTGGATATGGTGTCCGCCTAGCGATCGGGAGGTCACGAGTTCGAACCCCACTGGGGGCGTTCCTTCGATCTCCCCCAACGGACACCAAGTACTGGTTCTAGTTCCAGAAAACGGACTCGAGAGCGTTTATATAAGCCTACGTCTGTCGATGCAATCGAGCTAAAATAAATAGGTTTAAACTAATTAAAATAAAACAAACAAACAATTTGAGCATATCTTTCATTGCTCTTACTCCACATGTACCGGTAATAATAGATCATTATCGACCATTATTAGGGGACAAACACCATAATTGATCCCCATGAACGACCCGTAAATCGTTCATACGTGTTATCTAAGCCCCGTATGCTTACACCGCTGATAAGAGCGTGCATGTTTTGATTGAACTTTGGCCGAATGCAGTCAGCACTCGGATTAGAGCTTGCAAGCGCTTGTGAAAATTTCAAGTGCACGCATTTTAGCCCGCTGGGCTAAAATCGCCTGGAGAAATCCCTGATTATATATATCAATATATGAATATATGGGTTTCGAATATATATAAGGATACAAAGTACACTTCACTGAATGGGTTGTTTTATATAAATCAATGTTCTTAAAACATGCTTAAGTGTTTTACTTTAGGTTATAATTTATAATAATTTCTATCTCAGAATTCAATGAATTACACTCAATATCAAAGTTATAATTCTTATGTTAAGAAGTGAATTCTTAATGTATGTCTAACCTTATTAAAGTGTCTGATGATTAAATCATATCAATTGAAAGTCATACAACTTATGTTACTTATCAGTGATATATTTTTGTAATTTCTATCAATTCCTAGTTTTCATAATTCTTATAATCCATGCATTACACTTTTGTTATTTTCTATTTTGTATATGGCTAAAGGCAATTGTATGCTTTAGAGCTAATCAATGTTGCTGCTGTAGATGCTGTATTATAATTTCCCTTACGGCTGATATAAGGGACGTCGTTCCTTTTGTTTCTTACAAAAGTCTGTTGTCTGACCGCTTTTCATATACAATTAACATAAGTATTAATTAAAATTTGAACAAATTGTATAGAAAATTTCTGTCCATTTAAAAGAAATGTTTAATATTTGAAAATAAACTTTCTTAAAAACATAAATTGTATGTTCGGAGAAAAGCATAGGTTAACCGTTTATTGGTTGTTGTAAACACACCGCGTGCGTTCCTTTAATTTTTCTTTTGGTTTATAAAAAATGTTCCATATGCAAACATGTTGACATTTGCATTTACGGTTGACGTGTTTGAAACTTTTATTCAAATTTTTCTTCTGCGAGCACACCATATCATGTAAGTTATCTTAATTTGCTCATTTTAGATATATTGACGATCTATTTGTGTTAATTCATGCCAGAAAATAGTTTATGTCGTTAATTTTATCAATAAAGTAGCGCCCGGAATCCAGGCGGTAAAATTTCTATGGTAAATCGTCTTACCAGTTGCAACTCCCAGCGACCCGGAGGGTCAATATAGCTGGGAGTTGTATTATTGGAACTAGGGATGGTAAATTTGTCCACTAATCCTAGTTTGGATGTGGTATCCGCCTATCGATAGGGGGTTGCTGGCTCCATGTCCACACGTAGTTGCAATAATACAACTCCTAGCTAAATTGACCCTCCGGGTCGCTGGGAAAAAAATGACAGATACTCATGCTCTGTTTGTGGTCAAGAATTCAAAGAAAGGTAGATTTGCTCAAGACATGAGCCGAGTATGCACTTCCATGCAAAGCCTTTTAAATGTAGAGACTGCAGTAAAACTGTTAAACATGAATACCAACAGAACATTTATGTAGGGAAGAATCATGGAAAGGATGACTCATTTGAATGTGACAAATGTCAGAAAAGGTTTCAAATAAAGTGCAATTTCCAAATTCATCAGAAGGCTTGCAACAACTAGAACAACAGAAGAGTAATGTGTGAAATTTGTATCAAAACGTTCAAAAATTAATCATCGCTTCGCACGCATGTGGCAGTAATTTACAGGGCCAGAACCTACAAATGTGAAGTTTGTGATACAGCCTTCAAACGAAAAGACCATTTCAACTTGAAAACAAAAAGCCATCAAAGACATCTATAAAGTAATTAAAGTTGTAAAATTCAAAATTCGTTCCACAATTTCTAATTATCCAAGTTTCTTGTTGTTAAAACTGTTTTATGTTTCATTATTTTTGTCAATGAAGATAGGTCGTTGCCAATTCTAACATGTAATTGAAATTATAAGCATGTTTACTTCTTATTTAAAAAGTCATCTTTGTCCAGGTATGTCTATAATGTGGTCTGTTTTCTTAATTCTAAAAAAGGATCTAAATTGTTTTTCAAATAAAATGTTAATTGATTGTAATTGATTAAGATCAGTGCAATTGCAGCTTTAAAGATGTTTTCCATAAAATAAATGGTCTTACATTTTTTTGTTGGTACCACTTAACCGGTATTGAACTTTTTTTCACAAGTGTAACCCTATGTTAAAAACTATGTGTTTTTTTGTAAAAAAACCACTTCGAAACTTTATGTACACGTGTCTTTTTATGACAGGATTATCAGTTTACATTATCTTTCAAATATTTTAGTTTAATTGTTTGATTGAAAACAATGAATATCTTTGATATATGTATGGAAATTTATAACTTTCAACAGCGCACAAGTTTATCCTTTAAAGTGATATTATGGGCATCTAACAGTTTATAGGTGTCTATCGCAACTGTTGTTTATTTTTGGTATTTTCACTTCATATACACTTATATTTGTTAATGCTGCATCAACATACTAAAACAATATCCCGGAAAGAAAAAAAATAATGCATTTAAAAATCAACCGTACTTTCGTTTGACAACTGGTCATGCATATACGATGTGAACCTAAATTTAGTTTGAGTGCAAATTCGTTCATACGACACAAAGACACAATTGTGTTTTAAGGATAATTTCGCCTTACGGGACTGGGTGGGTCACGTAAGATATCCAATATAAAATATATTTTTATAAACAACTGGTAGCAAGATGAGTTGCAGATAATTGGTCAGTAACCACATTTTAACTAACTATTTTGACCTGTTAATTCTTTTCAGCTCAATTAAACAGTGAAAAATGCCCATAATATCACTTTAACAAAATATCCTTTTTAATAGGAAAGTGCAGAAAAATGGAAATGCATTTTACCTTGGTTTTTCAATTTCTTTAATGTTAAAACTGTTACATGTGAGTCATACACATGTTGCAATGTGATATGTAATTTTATGTTTTAAACGGTACATTTCAATACACAAGTCAATATATGAACTTATCTTACTTTATTATAACAGAAATATGTCATGTAAATGCATATATCAAGTTATTGAATGTTGTATTAGATTTCTAATATGTTAAGGGTTTACACAGATGTTTCGCTAGAAATAACTATTTTTTTTATGGAATATGTGTAAATATTTATGAAGATTTTCGTCTAAAATTTCCTACGCCAGAATCCATTGAAAAACGTTTTTTTATCATCAAGATTTGCCCTATGAATAGTTGACATTTTAGAAGGATGAATATCATACCATTCCAGTTGGAAGTTCCCTTGCATGTTTACATTTTATTAAGTGATCACATTGTGTACAAAAGTTATAATTTAATAACACTCAAAAAGAGTTTAACTAGTTCATTTACACATGTATGTTCGTATCACTTAAGTCTTAAATATTGCGTTTTTTTATGCATTTCACCTTTTGTGACCAACCTTTTGCCATGTGTAAACACTCTTTAACTCACATATCCTAAACCAGTGGACCATATTAATGCACCTGCACAGGAATGATCCTTTTGTGGATCCATACAAATTTTATCTAAGAAGTTCTGGTCGTCCACTGCTAAAGCAGGTTACTAGAGCAAAAATTGCTCTTTGAAAACATGTTGTTTTTTTTCAAATGACATCTGCGGAACACCAAAGTTTTTATGGATTAGTTGAGTGATGTGAGGGCCATCATGGCCCTGTGTTTTTGTGTTCATCTTTGAATTGATTGTGCATTAAGTATTTGTTTTGTGATTAATCTTGTGATCATTGTATTGCTCAGGCAGAGCTTCTTTGTGATAATTACTGTGCATTAAGTATTTGATTTGGGATAAATCTTGGGATAATTATATTGCTCAGGCAGAGCTTCTGTGTGAAAATTACCTTGCTCAAGAAGAGCATTTATGTGATAATATTGCTCAGGATTGTAAATTCTTAACGCATAATAGAAGGCCATACAATTAAGGCTTAACCAAGTTATTAAGTTAAACAGGCTCATGATTTTAAACGCAGTTTTTTTTCTTTAAATATTGTAACAATGCACTAAACGAATAAATTATCAAATATTCACAATATTTTTCGCTAAGTGTTGAATTGATTATAAAATTGACATAAAGTGAAATTTAAATCTTTAAAAAAAGAATTAAAAAAAATATGAATGTACCAAATGTGGCCATTAAAGTCATATGTAGCAGAGCCGTGCTTTTGCATCATAGTAATGATCCCTGATACAAAGTTCTTAAATTAAGTTCATTTGTTGTTAATCAGTTTTAAAGCAAGAAAACACAAGCTGTTTAGGTTACATTTGTGAAAATTGTTGGGTTGAATGATAGGTATGCTTTTTATACGCCCGTTTATACACCTTGGCGGCGGGCGGGCGAGCGGCGTCCACAGCAGTTTCCGCTCTCTAATTCAAATAGTTTTCAGCCGATCTTCACCAAACTTGGTCAGAAGTTTTATCTAGACAACATCTAGGTTAAGTTCTCATATGGGTTATGCCGGGTCAAAAACTAGGTCACAGGGTCACTTAGTGCATTTCAAGCATTTAGCATGTTTTCCGCTCTCTAATTGAAGTTGTTTTTATCCGATCTTCACCAAACTTGGTCAGAAGTTGTATCTGGACAATATTTAGGTCGACTTCGAATATGGGTCATGTCGGATCAAAATCTAGGTCACAGGGTCACTTAGTGCATTTCAAGCATTTAGCATGGTGTCCGCTCTGTAATAGAAGTAGTTTTCATCCGATAATCACCATACTTGGTCAGAAGTTGTATCTAGACAATGTCTAGGTCAAGTTCGAATATGGGTCATGCAGGGCCAAAAACTAGGTCACATGGTCACTAAGTGCATTTCAAGCATTTAGCATGGTGTCCGCTCTCTCATTGAAGTAGTTTTCATCCGATCTTCACCAAAGTTGGTCACAAGTTGTGTCTAGACAATATCTAGGTCAAGTTCAAATATGAGTCATGGTAAAGTTATCAAGTTGTCCAAAACCTTCAAACGGGCGTATCTTGTGACGGTTTGGCACTCTTGTTTATTCTTCAGACAGAGGACAACAGACACAAATACCCAAAATAATGACATATCAAACCATCAACTAATAATTTCAGCAGTAATAATGATGGTGTAACAATCACTGAAAGTATCAAAATATACGTATAGACCTAATAACCGTAATTTCTTTCTGAACAGCAATATAACTCGACCCCAAAGTAATTCACACGAGCAAGAGATATGTTGACTACGAATACAACTTATGTATCCCAATACCACTTATGTATCCCTATTATATTTTGGTGGATTGTGGCCGTTCCAAAACGATTTGTGACAAAGGAGAAGATTCTGATGTCGCTGGCAATATGAAATGTTCAAAATATAACAAAATGGATACACTGTCCGACTGTTACGAGTAAGAATTTCGATGAAAAAGCGAAATGCTAGCCACATTGTCTATCTAGGTCACCACTAGGAAAGCGATTTCGGGACGGATTCAAAAGAATAATCTATATTCAGTACAAATTTACCTTAAATAATGTGTGTGCGGTCGAATAGAATTGAGCTTTTTGGAAGAAAAGGTCTCCAAGTAGAGAATATATGTGAATAATCAAAACGACTCACCTCTTGAGGCTCCATTTTGGCAATTTTCCTGTCAATTTAATAAAATTATGTATCCACGGAAGTACAACTTATGATTTTAAGCCTATCCCTATTGGGGATGCATAAGTTGGTTTACCAGGCTTGTATTAGGATTGCAAATAGAAACACGTCAGAGCAAACTTAAAAAAAAGAATCAAAAGAGGCGTCTATTAAATTATAATTGACGTGTTTGTGAAATGAGAATGTTATAAGCTAAGCAACATTTATAAAGGATAATGCCATTTCGCAGCTTGCCTTCTAGCAAAATACAGCGTTATAATTTAAGCAAAAGTTCTCATGATTTTTTCTGTATACGCTGCCTCACGACAAGGAAGTTATTCGGTCTGTCAGAAACCTGGAATACAATAAAATGGATCACTTCATGATAAATGTGTGTTTTAAGCGAAAAATATTTTTCTCTTGTTTTGCTACAAAAAGAGAAAAGTACTCAGGTGATGGTGATATCTAAAAATAGACCACCACTCAGGTGATGTCTTATAATTGACCAGTCGCCAAATTATCGATCGCTCCACCCACATAGTCACGTGGTCTAGTGATTAGAAAACTCCGACAAGCAAATCGCAATTATAGCGCATTACGTGAGTGAAATACTATACTTGTAACGATGTATCGTGCTCTTTTTATTAAAGCCGCACACTAAACTAAACTGCTTTGTACAACTTTAATACAATCATAAATGCTTTAGAGAGAAATGGCGTAATCAAAATAAATGAGTTAACTATCAGAAACGTTTCTTATACATATTATAGGAAGTTGATGAAAAATCAGTGGTTAAAATGAGCATTTATTTCATATTGATTTTGAACTTGTATTAAAACCGTCTGGCAGTGAATCCGGTTGCTATTCATATATAATTTTGAAAATATTTTTATTAAATGCAAATGACACATCCATGTCATGATGGGTTTTTTGTTTATTAAAAATGTTTAGATCTTTGTTTTATTGTGTTATTTTTAAAAATACACCGATTTTTTTAATTTAGATATAAATTAAATTTTGATTGTAACCATAATATAATACAGGCCTAATTTCGTGGTTTCATTAACAGATCTTGTATGCATTTTATTTCATTTATGTTTAATGGGAACCTGCTACATTTCACTATCGAAAACTGAAATTTTGGTATTACGGTGCTGTTCACGAACATTCGAATTGAATACATTTAGCATATTATGCATTTGTTTATTTATAGCAAGATGGCCCTTACATGTTAATTGCAATTTTCACATTTCTCCCCGTATCAATATATGTTGTATAAGAAATGTTGTTGTTGTTGTTGTATTATAAGCCTTACATTTTACACTTGAAGTCGCTTTGAGCTAGCTAAGCCGCGTTGAAATCAACTTTTTGTTGTTTTAACTTTAGTTAAAACAATATTTAAGTTAACAATTTGTAATGATTTCCATTGTTTATGATCCACAGAAAATAAATATATAATTTGAAATCATTTAAGTAATTAAATATTTCTTTTCTTGTGTACAGTACCTAACAATGCCTTAATGTTCATTCATTCTGAGATCCACGCAACATACTGTCATTTATTAATCATCGACAATTACGCTGAGATTAATAAGCACGTGTGGCAATTATTATGTTGCCCAAATTGCTTATTAATATTGTGCATCAAACGGTATAACACGTTTTATAGAACACACAACTAGTGTGGTTACACTCATAATACACTATTTATTGTGTTTGTTTTCTCATTACTCGTTCATATGTTCAAGAAATAAAGATAAAATAATAACCTTTTATAAAGTATGTATAGCACCTACAATTTTGAATAATGATCGAACAGTAATGATCATGCACTTGATATAAAGTCTGTGTAAACTCTTAAAAATTACGTCCATTCCATATGTACGATACGCTTTGTTTGTCGGACAAAATGGCGACCAGATAAGCGTTGCTGAGGGGTGTGTGAAAAATCGATATCTGATTGGCTGATCGAAGAATGTGGGCGGAGCGATCGATACTTTGGCGACTGGTCAATTGACCACCTAATGGTGATACCTAAAAATAGACAAGTAGTCAGGTTGTGCCTTACATTCAGCACATAAACACCGAGGCGTATAGGTAACAGTATACTAAATAACCGTTTCATGTAGGGCTGTACTCTCAAAAAAAAATATCAAAGTTGATTCGGAAGCATGTTGTACACTTTAAACTATTGTTCTGGCTTTATCAGTTGGAGAAAGTAGGGCATGAATAGGTGTTCACTACTAAATCCCTGATATATGATAAACTTAGAGACAATACAAAAACATTGCACTGAAAAAGGTTACATTCCACTAAAAAACGGCCGGAAAAAAAGTTGCAAAAACAGTCGATTTTGACTTTTGACAAGTTCTTTCTTGGTTTGTACATGGCATATCTTTTTTATTGCACAAATCGACTCCGCTTAGAATGGCCTTTAAGAAAAGGTATGGTTATGGGGGTCTCTATGTGCAAAATTTGCATTTATTTTCGCTTAAAGATGTCGCTTTTACATTGAATTATATAGGGAAACTATTTAGTATATTGTTACCTAAATGCTGCTGAATGTAAGGACATCTATTTTAGATTTTTTTTCCAGTAGCACCTTTTTCAATGTCCAAAATTGTTACGAGTCTCAACACGCTACTGACGCCGGGAAAACATATTTGTATCAATTGGTGGTGTTCAAGTGATGTCATAGATTGTGATATTATTAAAGGTGTTTTCGTATTTAGAACACTTATCTAATATGAAACTCTGAACAATGACTTAAATAACATCCAATGACCGGTACGAAGTTCATAATAACCACTGCACTTACCTTTACGTCCCAGCTTAGGCTTGAAACTGAAGTGTGCGTTTCAAGGGACGTAAGGGGGCTTGTGCAGAAATCCGTCGGCGCATCATTATGCTGTATTATGTGATTTTGTTTGTCACTTTCACAAAACGAGAACATTGATGACATATTTATATGTTTTTTGTTATTATAATGAGACTGTTATATGAAAATATGCATGATTTCGTCCAACAATATCTTCATCCAACAGTCGTTTCATGTAAATAACTGTAAAGGGAAGTGCGGATGAGGATAAAACGTTGTAAAACATTCTTGTATGGGAGACAAGCACTATAATTCTCGTATAATGTGATACATATGCGCCTAACTATGTGGTTTTGGGGCTTACTGCATGTGCGAACAGTTTCGTCCTAGATTAGCCTGTGCAGTCCGTTCATGCTGAGCAGGAACGTACACTATACGCTTTCACGGCGTTAAAAGAAGTCTCTCCTTAGCGAAAATGAGTTGAAGGTGCATGGTATTGTCCCTTATTAGCCTGTGCGGACTGCAAAGGCTTATGTGAGACGAAACTTTACGCACATACATTACGCCCTTTTTTACCATATTCAATTTTGACGAGTTTAAATGAGTGGCGTTCTGAGAAAACTGGGCATAATACATGTGCGTAAAGTGCCGTCCCAGATTAGCCTGTGAAGTCCGCATAGGCTTATTAAGGGCGACACTTTCCGCTGTTATGATATTTTTCGATTAAATGAAGTCTCTTCTTAGCAAAAATCCAATTTAGGCGAAAAGCGTCGTCCCTGATTAGCCTGTGCAAACTGTACAGGCTAATCTGGGATGGCACTTTACGCACATGCATTATGTCCAGTTTTCTCAGAATACGACTCAAATTCAGAACAGAACACGGAAGTCCATGTAAAGCAAAATATATTTTAGTATAGCCATATTGTCTTGTCCAGTAAGACATGTGTTAAAATGTCTTCTGTTATCTAGCAAACTCCCTACTTATTACGGTGATAGTTTGAGATGATTTCATTATTAAATTAAAATTGAAGTAATTACAACTACTTGCTCACTTGTTTAATGTACCAAAACAAAGCATTCCTAACTAGCAAACTATGGGAAATAATCTGAACTATGTGATAAATAGTATCTGCCCTCGAAACCAGAAATGTATGGTTTTTCTATTTGTAAAGTTACCGATGACAACTTACTGATCAACCCATCGGCAACAACGTCAGCTACATAGGGTTCCTTTGCTATTGACAACAATACAAAGACCAAACGATGACAATTCAAAATATTTTGATTGCAAATAATTATCTTTCTATGGGACAATCCGTCCATTCCAACATTACACTGACGGGTTGATGATTTTTTTCATTCAAAAAGACAAAAAAAATACGTTGATATTTCGACGTATTTCTTCATGTTGCTATACCCCATGCATTGTCTATCGTCACTGTTCACCTGCGCGTTATATAAACAGCTAAAATATAGTGAACTAAATGCATAGCAATAAAAACTCGTTGTTTCTCAGAGAATGTCACTTTTCAACACTCCTGTGCAAACTTGAATAAAGAAAGATTCAGAGAGGCGCCTACTAAAACATAGTTGAAGTTGTGGTTAACCGCAATTTGTAGCTACAACTGATTTATTGTATTTTTTTTCAAACAGTCACACTGATTTAGTTTAAGTTGTGGTTAACCACAATTTTTAGCTACAACTGATTTATTGTATTTTGGTCAAAAACACTGCATGTGGCACTGTCCTAACACAAGTATTTATTAAGACCAAAGCGCGGTCCTTGACTGCATTCTGACAAACAATTTTTAGCTCTTCTGGCCGAAGGCCTGAAGAGCTTATGTCATGGTGTGGTTTCCGACGTCCGTCCGTGCTCGCGTGCGTGCGTGCGTAAGACCTTTTCTTGTTTACGCGATTAAGTCCACAGTTTTCATCCGATTCTTTTCACACTTTCAGTGTCTTTATATAAATGAGGACTCGAATCCTATTGAAAATGGGTTACATCAGAGTAAAAAGTCCAGAATTATCTCCCCTTGAATTTGAGAAAATTGTGAAATAAGGCTTGTTTACGCAATTAAGTCCACAGTTTTCATCCAATCATTTCCCAACTTGCACAGCGTTTTTATCTGAATGATGAGTCAAACCCTATTGAAAATGAGCAATATCGGAGTTATAAGTCCAGAATTATCTTCCCTTGATTTTGAGGAAAAAATGAAAATCTTTAACATTTTGCCATTACTTTTGCAATATTGAAGATAGCAACTTCATATTTGGCATTCATGTGTATCTCATGGAGGTGCACATTTTGAGTGGTGAAAAGTCAAGGTCAAGGTCATCCTTCAAGGTTAAAGGTCAAACAAAAATTCAAAGCGGCGCAGAAGGGGACATAGTGTTTCCGACAAACACATTTCTTGTTTGTTTACATATAAAGTTCTATCCTTTTGAAACTTCAACAGATGTTTAATATCATGAAGGGCCAGAACCCCATTGAGAGTGAAGAAAATTTGTCCAACTTATTGTTGAAAAGGAGCCATTTGAAGTTTAAAATTTTACGTTTCTCCATGTTTATGCGATAAATTTCCCATTTTGGGTCTGTTTATTTAAAACTTACTCAGAGTGTTCATACTATCAAGGGCTTGAGCCCTATTGATTCCAGCCAGTAGAGCGATTCAGGCCCTCACGGGCCTCTTGTAAATAAATGTCAGCTAAATTTTGTAACGCAATTTTGGTATATACTACTTCACTATCAGGACATTATCACCATTTCTGCACATGTACACGTATTATATGCTAAAAATTGCACTGACACAAGATACAACATCACCTTTGGTGAATTTAAAGCTCGTGTTTACAACGACTACAAGCTATAACTGATTTGAAACGATTAAAAACGATTAATACAATTTAATATTTTAACATAATCGCTCACGGTAGGCTGCTTAAATGTGAAAACAACAGACGTCAAAGTTGTTTTTGTTTCTTGTTTTCCCCCATTCTTTTTTTTTCTTTTGCTTTATTTTTCTCCATATGTTTTTTCAAGGCAAACATGTTAGCTTTGGTTCGCTAATTCAATGTTGTTGTTGTTTGTTTGTGTTTTTGACACATCGTTTAAAGTTAGAAAGAAAAACATGGTTATTAACTGATTGTTTACTATATTTTCGTTTTTGTATCAATTTATAACCATGATATACCATACTTTTCATCTCATTAATTATAATATTTATGTCTTTTTTTCTACAACGTCATTACATGTAATTTTATAGGTTTTTTTTACTTTTTACACATGTATTTGCCAATAAAATTGACTTGACTTCACTTGACTTGATAACTTAATTAGGCAAAGCGTAAACGCTTAAATGTCACAGGTGACCAAGCGCGTTGGAAATGAAGTCAATCGGTACTTACAAATTAAGTTATCCTAAATTAATACCAAATTTAGATTAAGTTGGACGTAAACAATGTGCTAAAAGAGAGTTTGAGTCTTGTACTTTGCAAGGACTAAGAGAGCTTATGTTGTACTGAACCAGCACTTAATATAGCTAAGGTTCTACTAAACCAGTACTAAATAAGGCTTACGTTGTGCTGAACAAGTACTAAAGAGGGCTTTGGTTGTGTTGAACAAGTACTTGAGCGGGCTTTGGTTGTGCTGAACAAATACTAAAGAGGGTTTTGGTTGTGTTGAACAAGTACTAAAGCGGGCTTTGGTTGTGTTGAACAAGTACTCAAGCGGGCTTTGGTTGTGCTGAACCAGTACTAAAGAGGGCTTTGATTGTGCTAAACCAGTACTATATAGGGTTAAGGTTGTACTGAACCAGTACTAAAGAGGGCTTTGATTGTGTTGAACCAGTACTAAAGAGGTCTTTGATTGTGTTGAACCAGTACTAAAGAGGGCTTTGATTGTGTTGAACCAGTACTAAACAGGTCTTAGGTTGTGTTTAACAAGTACTTAAGAGGGCTTAGGTTGTGCTAAACCAATACTAAAGAGGCCTTTGATTGTGCTGAACCAGTACTATATAAGGTTTAGGTTGTACTGAACCAGTACTAAAGAGGACAGTACTTAAGAGGGCATATGTTGTTCTGAACCAGTTCTAAAGAGGACTTAGGCTATACTGAACCAGTGCTTAAGAGGACTTACTTTGTACTGAACTAGTACTAAAGAGAACTTCTATTGTACTGAAACAGTATTTAACATGGTGTATCTTGTACTTAACCATTACTTAATAGGACTATTCTGAACCAGAACAAAATGACTTAGATTGTACTTAAAAAGTACTAAAGCGAGATAAAGAGAGAGAGATGGTTGTAGTGAACCATTACTAATGAGGACTTAGTTTGTACCGAACCAGCAGGAAAGAGGGCTTAAGTTGTACAGAACCAGTACTAAAGAGGACTTACGTTGTACTGAACCAGTACTAAAGAGGACTTACGTTGTACAGAACCAGTACTAAAGAGGACTTAGGTTGTACTGAACCAGTACTAAAGAGGACTTACGTTGTTCTGAACCAGTACTAAAGAGGACTTAGGTTGTACTGAACCAGTACTTAAGAGGACTTACGTTGTTCTGAACCAGTACTAAAGAGGACTTAGGTTGTACAGAACCAGTACTAAAGAGGACTTACGTTGTTCTGAACCAGTACTAAAGAGGACTTAGGTTGTACTGTACCAGTACTTAATGGACTTACGTTGTACTGAACCAGTACTCAAGAGGACCTACGTTGAACTGAACCAGTACTAAAGAAAACTCACGTTGTACTGAACCAGTACTAAAGAAGGCTCACGTTGTACTGAACCAGTACTAAAGAGGACTTATGTTGTACTCAGCCAGTACTAAAGAGGACATACGTCGTACTGAACCAGTACTAAAGACGACTGACGATGTACTGAACCAGTACTAAAGAGGACTTACGTTGTACTGAACCTGTACTAAAGAGAGATTAGGTAGCACTGAACCAGTCCTCAAGAGATATAAGGTTGTACTGAACCAGTACTTAAGATGACTTACGTTGTCAGTGTCCAAAAATTTTCTTATTTTTCAATAATAATATTTGGTAGCCCATAAAATTTACCTATTTAATGATAAGAGGCAAGTTTTCATCTTTATTTTATTTCTTCATTTACATATACATAATATGTATACATACATATATATAATATAGCAAGTAGTCTGATGTACACAGTCAATATCATAAATTAATGTTACAGTACAGGCACCGTGTACTAAAACAAAAACGCCTGTTCGCTGTGTTCACTTTTCCCGATGGATGACATTTCGCGAGGAGGGGGGGGGGGGGCGGACACGCTACTGACCGCGGTGTTCGGCGAACACCCGAAATCGCCGCGATTGCACGCTATCGTTAACAGGAACACCCGTGATCACCGCGATGCTGCGCAGCCACCGTAAACAAATGTCTGCGAGAGTCATTTACGCGTTTTAAATGTAAATGTACAAAAGAAAATCATATACTACATGTAGATATTAAATGTATGTGCACATGTATGCGTACTTAAATTCGGACAGTACGTAAAGTCGGAAACGTAAATAAAGCGTTTAGATGATCAATACTATTGACTCTAATGGTGTTAATCAATGCAATAGCTCTTTTAGCAACAAATACCGAGTTTCAAAGAAATCAAGATAGTATTAAATCATTTATTTACTTGTGTCCGACTTTAAGTACTGTCCGAATTTACGTATTGCATCCGTATGTTACGACACTTGTGTGCAGTCAGTATACAATACAATAATTGTTTCAATAATGAAGGAACTGATAAAGCGTAACGGTAACGATATAGCGTGTTTACATTATATTTTATTAAGAGGAAAGGTCAATGCCAAATAATTCGCGAGATACCCCGGTTCTTTAGTTGAAATTCAAAACGAAACTTTTACTGGAAATTAAATGATCTCAATATTGTACCCGCTACGAAATTTTTATTTACAAATTAATACACCCACGCCAATTTTCGCGTGCTTTTTATCTGGACAAATAAATTCATTTATTTAATGTAGAATTTGTAACCTAAAATAGCTGTACACGACGCGTGCCAGGTGATTTACGCATGTATGCAATACAACGGTCCTGATTGGGAGCTTATTTCATCATATCTTTTAATATAACCATATGCCGAAATTCATTTTACACTTTCGAAAATGTCAAGTGTTAATGACTCTTATCGTCTATATTACCCACCCATAGTTTGGTTTTAAAAATATAAATCGGGCATATATGGGATTATCGATTAACAGTCGCTCCTTTAATCCAATCATTAATTGACAATGTAAACTAATTAGCAGGTGTTAACCGCGTTCACACCGTTGTAATTAATATTCATTTTCGGTTTCGTTGCCGTTTTGAAGAATCCGCTTTTGTTTTGATTTCTTTAAATGTTCGGCGACCTTGGATATTTAACGACATCAAAAACGTTGTCGCTATAACTCATTGTTGCGGTTAACAAAGAATTTCAAATTGCGAAATGACGTTGCATCATGTGCGCAAACTATGTGTATTTCAGAGTTTATTTATAGGTCCTACTGGCCTCTTCACGAGGTTATAGTAGCCCGACCTGCCCCTGTGACCTTTCAGGGGAGAAAGATTAATTTAGAGCCAAAGTAGGTAAAATTTACCCCGGCTTCCCGGGTATTCGCCAAAGAAATAATTTAGATCCAAATAGACCAGTGCACGGTGGCCAATGAGACCTTAATGTGCACTGGTAGTTAGACAATCTCAAAAGACAAATTCATGTCTGAACGCAGCACCGCTGCAGCACACAGCTCCGCCTTTATGGCCCACTTGTTGTCATCCGCCGTCGTCTTCATCCCCGAGACGGTTTCCCCAGCGCGTTGAGCGCACTAGGTACCGCCGCCCCGGGGTCCCTCTTTAAAGCCACCCCCTCGATGTTCTTGGGTTCCCCCCCGCGCATAGGCACGGCCCCAGGCCCGTCCCGTATGTCCCTCACACTTGTGGTCTTGCTGTCCCGCCGTCCCCGGTCCTCTTCAGACGGGACCTCTGGCAGGTCCGGGCCGGCGAACTCTCGACGATAAACAGCGGGTGACAAGTCCGCTGCATCTTGGAGAAGACAGCAACCCCAGCAGTGTGGAAAACGTCCGGCTCGATGGTGACGGACTCTGCTGGATTAGCAGAGCCACCCGCAGAAGTTCCCCTCTATAAGGAAATATGTACAGGTGAGAAAATCTTCTGCGGGCGACTCTCGCCTCGGTCGCGACGCGCACGCTCCAGCAGCTGACCGAGTGCGCAAACTATCCAACCGGCTCTCATTATATTATTAGCACACGACAAATGTTGATTCTGATTGGATGATTAAAATACACTGTTACTGTTTACAGTCGACATTACCGCAAGTGATCGGTGACTGATTAGATAATTGATTGCACTTAGTTATCGGATTATAAGCAATGCACAGTGTACAAACACACGATCAGCGTGTTTATTCTACGTATGTCTGTCAATAAACTAGGCTTCCGCTTTTATAGATTTGCAGTAGCCCGGCGGGCGTGAGCTGGAAAATGTCAGTAGCCCGATGAAAAATTTCGGTAGCTCCCGGGCTCCGGGCAATGGATTTGTCGGACACTGGTTGTACTGAACCAGTACTAAAGAGAGATAAGGTTATAATGAAAAAATACTTAAGGGGGCTTTAGTTGTTTTGCATCAGTATCTAAGTGAGCCCATGTTGGACAGAGCAATTACCAAAGTGAGCTTATGTTGTACTGAATCCGAACTTAAGCGTAAGTTGCACTGTACCATTACTATCGAAAGCAATTAACCGGTACTAAACATTTATACTGAACCGCTGCTAAAGGGAGCTCCATATGTTGTGCTGAATCAGTACAAAGAGAGCTAAAGTTACACTGGACTAGCGCTATCAAAAGCTTTAGTTGTACTGAACCAGTACTCAAGATAGTTTAAGTTGAACTAAAGGGACCAGTACCAACGAGAGCTTAAGTTTCAATGAAACAGTACTAATGCGAGCTTAACGTTGAAGAAAACAGAACTCAAGAAAGAATATGTTGAAATATGTTTTTTGAACAGTATGAAGGATTTGAAGTTTCAGTAAATTGGAACTCAAGAGACATGACAAGGATTTTCACCGATCGTCGCTTTAGTTTTTATATGTACAGAGCAAAATATCTTCATAGTTTGGTGCAGTACAGTTTAAAGTTTCTTCTATATAATGCCCTTATTTCCGAAACTTCTATCAATGATCAGATATTTTCGCAGTGAATTCAAAGCCGGAACGGTCAACTAACTTAATGTCATTTGGAAAATAAGTAAAGACTCGAAACTTGCCGCTTGTTTAAGTATTTGCAAATACATGTAGATCAAGCGGTTGATGTTTTATCAACATGTCATTAGCGTGTGACTATGATATTATTTAGTAATAACATCATTTTGAATACAAAAAAATAAATAACGGAACAACAACTTCTCTAAAAAATCAGATTTTTTTTCATTCAAAATGATGTTTTTACTTACTTATATCATTCATTAATGTATCAAAATAAATCAAATAAGTCAAAATAAATTTCATTTAATATTTGTAACACACCCAGTGCCATAAGATCTATAGGCAAATGCATATACATGTACTTGCACTAAGCCCGTTGAAAATTAGTTACGTTGGTAAAGAAAATTATTTTCGATTTATCATTCTCAATTGGGAGCAATTATTTGGAAGGCTTAAAGGGTATGATAAACTAAGAGGGTCATAGCGGGTAATTGCACATAACAACCCACACAGGCTTGTTTATTGTTCGATAAACAACGATAGCGCTAATCTAATTTAAGTTATTTTAATTCTAGCATGAATTGACAAATATTTTAGAGTGGATTTTATTCTGTACATTCAACGACATTTTCATTACTTTGTATGTACTTCGAGGTTTTTATTTATTTAGATGCCACAAAAATACCGTAGTAATCTATTATATGAGAGAACCATAAAGATGTTTAACGGTGTAAAATGTGTTTGGATATACTGTAGAATGATGCACTTTAACGAATGCGCATCGCCATAAATAGCGTGTAAAATAATGCTGAAATGTTTATCGCATACATACAGACGCGGTTCCTTTTTTGTCGCGTCACGCTTCGCATCAAAAATACTTTTTTGTTTGTTATGGAAATGAATGTGTTTTTTTCAATGAATGGTAATAATCAGCAATGCTATGATAAAAGAACGCAAAAAAAATCAAGAGCAACTATAAATATAACCGTAATGTTCGCATATAACAACAACGGGTACGTGCGCATTTATTGCACATGAACATTGCCAGGCTATGTGTTAAGAATTTAACGTATAATTAAACATGAAACGTTTTTTTAGTGGCGACGTGAATTTATATTTACTGATCATAATTATCCCGTTTTATCAAAGATATTACCATATTATTAACTTTCTACTTTATGTGTAGCTCTTTTCAAAAACACAATCATGATCAATATTTGCAAACATCAATGTCGTTTGAAATGCTGACAGAAAATATATTGACGAACTGGGTGTAACTAATAATTAAGGATAGTGCAAAGAAACTCTACCGTTTAAAAAGTGGCATCGTTACTAATGTTTCTCGTATGATGTTTGATTATACGGGCTACGGGGGTACGTTATAGCTACGTACTGTCCAGTGCAGATATGTCATTGTCCAGTGCAGATATGTCATTGTCCACTGCAGATATGTCATTGTCCACTGCAGATATGTCATTGTCCACTGCAGATATGTCATTGTCCAGTGCAGATATGTCATTGTCTACCGCAGATATGTCATTGTCCACTGCAGATATGTCATTGTCTACCGCAGATATGTCACCACGATGACCACATGTTAGTAGCCCAACAAATATGCTACCCAATATATTTCGTCGACAGTGTTAAAATTGTGAACACCGAGTAGTGATATCCGGGCAACGACGTTTTTATCTAGCAAAACACAATCCCCCTAAAGCACCACACAAGGTAGCGTTTGATAAGGCCATCATGGTTTTAAATGGGGACAAGGTATTTATACATGTGCAACTGGACTGCCCGTGCGACAGTAAAGTGCACTGATCTGCAAAGATAGGAATGTAAGTTAAGTAAGTCCGTATACATGTATTACTTGAAGCCGAGACGGTATATTGGTCACAATGTTATAAGGTTTATGTATACAAACGATTATGAAACTTCCGAGTGCGAAACGACATTGCAATTAAACCCTTTCAAATCTTTGTAGTTGGTTTAATGATTGAGGGTCTTAATAACTTAAGCTTTATAAGCATCTTACCTTCTTACCTTCTTCGACACCACGATCTGACATTTTCAAGTGTCATATTTGCGGTAGAGTATAGATTGGAGAAACGGAGCGTGGGATTTTGCAACTGCTCCCTGTGGTGTGTGTACACCTTCATTCAAATGCTATATTAGGAATGGCTAAGACTGCTTAAACTAGATTACCCCATGCATGATCCGCCACTGTCATTAAAATTACCGGAGCTGATTAAATTGTGGCAACGACACATATTTATTGCCAAATCTAACGGTCGTCATACGCGCGTTGGCACAACAGTCGTCCTACAATCCTTGTTGCAACTTCACTGTCATTGTGTTAGTCACGCATGTGCGTTCCTCGTTCGCTGGGCATACGCCACCAAAAACGCACACAAACACAATGGTAATTTCGGCAGTAAATGCGATAGACAATGTACACCAAACGCAACTGAAGTTATTTCAAGATAGAGGTATAAATGTGGCCTCTAGAGGCAACAAGGTTTTTTCTACTACTTGACCCATTCACCTTGTTTTTAAGCATGCAATCCAGATACCAAGACGGACTAGATATTGTTATATAAACATTCTGACAAAGTCATCAAGATTGGGTCATAAATGTGGCTTCTAGAGTGGAATCAAACTTTTCTCACACTTAACTTGGTTTCCTAGTTGAGTTAGACGCAAGTAACCAAGATCCAAATTCTTCACATCTATATATAATATAAACATGGTAACCAAGTTCCATCAAGATTTGATAAACAATGTGGCCTCTAGAGTTGTAACCAGCAAAAAGTTGCATGACATACGCAACACACCTGACGAAGACGGACGCCGGACATATGGCGATCACAATAATTACATCGAGCACCTACATAACCTACCGACCGGAACGATTTGAACAACTTTGGAAGAGGGTCAGCCGCGCATCATTTATATGTAACTACGTGACAATACGCCATCGGTTATGGAGAGGCTTTTGTTTGAATGGAAAGTTTAAAGATGACGAACATCCCGCGACGCACAACGGACAAAAGGCAATACAAAAAGCCTAAAAGAAAACTAATTTTATTATAATAAGTAAACTAGTGGCCTTTTGACTAATAGTATAGTAAGTGGGCTATTTACGTGTAAATGGTTGATGGTGTTCGCGTGATATCGATGAAAGATATTCTATAATCTCGAAAATTTAAGATTTAAAATAGGACATTGACCAGCAATCGATAAATTACTTAAGGTCATTCACTTATCGTTCCGAAAATTAACTTCTATAACAGTTGCGGTTACTTCACGTGCCACAGTACTGGGATTCAGTGCGAAAGGTTATGAAAAGCACACTATATTGAATGGTGAAAGACGAATACATGTTTGATAGATATAAAAAATAAGAACGATTGATGTGTTTTACGTTAATATTATGAGGTCTTTTAAACATATTTTTGAATTTTGTTTAGGTGCTGCTTGTAAAATCGTTTAATTTTAGGATATACTTCAATCGTAAGAGTTTCACATATAAAGCGTTTGTAAACGCTTTACATTGGGAGTTTTGTTACTACGCCTATAACTAGTATTGCGTTACATACGTTTTTAAGGTCTAAATCCTGTTTCGACCAGTGGACGCGCGTTCATAAAGGTTCCGCGATTTGAATCCCGACGAAGGCAATGTATTTCCTTTGATTATTTAACGGTTCATGTTGATATTATTAACATAAAGGCTATTCAATCTTAGATTATTCCAAATTATGTAAATGCTTTTTTGTTAGTAAAAATAATAAGTGAAACAATTCCGGAATCTGTAAACAATTCCCTTTCATTCGATTATGCAAAATAATTATATTTTATTGTAATTTATACAAATTATGTTGTAATGTCAATTTAGGGAACATAAAAACCATCATTTGTGCATGATTGTATGATTTAATGATTCAGTCCCATAATGTTATCCACATCAGTCGTTTTTGCAAAATTAAGTCCTTGATATAACATCAACTGCTTACAAGACTCCAATACAAACTTAATTATGTCTGAAACACAGACGGGTATATTCTTGTCCTAAAGTCAACTTCGATTCGTTTACATAGAACAGTACACTCAGGCTCTTTTGACAACATTCATATATTTTAAAACGTGGAACCACGAAGGTACTTATTTAAGGTATTTTAATGGGTTTTAAGACAGATTTATATATCGAGGGTATTTCAATTTTATCACCGGAAATAGCTTTTTTGCTTATATTAGGATGTTTATTTTCTTGTGTTGTCGTTTCGATAGAAATGGGATTAATATCAAATGAAGTTTCCGCTGAAATTTTGTAATGGAAATACATTACACAATTGATAACAATATGATGCTGTATTTTTACTAGACCACATTATTTAGGACACCATATGTCGGATATATCTATGACTGTAGTGGTAAATTAAGTGCGCAAACCTATAACTATTGACTTTTTTTTATTATAAGTATGTGAATAGAAGGCATCGGCATCGTTTTAATTCTAGTTGCACCAGCGGACCATGCATTTTTGCACTAAAACTTTTAACAAAACTAAATATTATCACTGCTACAAGTTGAAACTGGTAGCACAACTGCCAGCAATGTCAACTATAAATGTTTGGTAACACCATGACAATACTTATCACAAAGATAACACAACTGTGATAAATATAGGATCTTGCATGAGTGTTCGTTTTGTATTGAATTTATTAAACGAGTCATCTTAATAAAGATGAAAACGAGGCTTGCCGAGTTTTTATCTTTATTTAGATGACGAGTTTAATAAATTCAATACAAAATGACCACGAATCTAAGATTCTATTTATAACATGACCAACAAATTTTCTTTTAATTTTAATATGCTATTTCCACCGTTTGTTCACATTGTAAAAGAGTTTAACTGAAGAAATTCGCTGTTATAATGACGTCATTTCGTCAAAAAATGACGTAATTTCAGAGTTATATAACTAGTGTAATAACAACCGTGTAATAAACAAAATTGAGCATTACGTTATTTCACTCCTGGAGCGGATGTCATGTTATAATGTCAACTACAAAGATAGCTCACTCATAACAATTCCAACCAGGAAGGATTTCAAAACCACTGATAGAAATGTCAACCACAGCCACAAAGGTCAGGTAATACCGCTGAAAAGAATGCTAACCACAAAGGTTTAGTTATGCCACATATAGAAATATATCAATCAAAAGGGTTGGTTACGCAACTGTAAGCAATGCCAACCACAAAGGGTTGGTGATGTACAACTGTATCCATCCACAAACGTCCAGTTACACCATTGATATGAACCACAAATGTTTTGAAACACAGCTGATAGCATTCTATACATAGATGGTGACGTCACTACGTTATTGTCACCTCTATACTAAGACGCATCACATTTCCCTGGTTTGGGGAATTATGCTTCCGCAAAAGTAGTTCTGCGTAGGAATGAAAATGTTAATTATGAAAGAAAAATATTTTTTATTTAGTGTTTAAAACGGAATGTTATTTGAAGAAATGTTATTTCATTATGTTTAAATGTGAGTTTGAATCTCTATTAAGACGGATAGCGATTATCAGAAGCACGATTACCTGATCTACTTTCATTTTCACTTTTCACTCGTAAAAGAAGTGCTTCCTACAATTCCTTTCGCGTTAGTACACAGGTCAGTAAGACCGGTGTGTACACAATGCAGCTGATAGCCATGTCCACCACTAACGTATGCTTGTTCTACATGGAAAAGGAGAGTGGAAGGTCTACAACCACTACTATGGCAGTAATTTGTTTGAATGTTTTGTAAATATTAAGAAAGCAAGTTTAACCAATAGTCATAAAGCATATTCTTGTTTTGACTGAAATATAGCTTATGAGCAATGGATATAAACATATTTTGTTTTTCAATCGCTAGTATTTGAATAGTTTATATTTAATTCATAATATAACAATTCTCACCTCGGAACAATCGGATTGGAGATTATGCAAAACATATGATTGTAAACAATGGCCTTTTAATCGTATTTGTAAACATTCCGTTGATGCGTCAGTTATAATACTGTTTTCATTCATAAAGTTAGTCTTTAACACCGGCTGTTTATATTGCTTATATTTAAAGACGTTGTTTATGTCGTTAGCGTTAAAGTATTTTTAGAGTGGCTGGATTCCTTATACTCGGAATTTAAACATATGTCTCACCGTTTTCGTTTGTTACCAGCTCCTTATTTTAACAGCTAAACATTTGGAAGCAAATATGTTGGCATCAGTGTTAAGCAATCACAAATCTCGAATTTCAAATATGATTGCACTTGACAACCACCAGAGAAAGCATTCCGAAAACCAGAATTAAAGGAGACGTCTTTAAAAATATAATTGACGTGTGTGAGAAACGAGTATATAAGAATCTGCAACACATAAATTACAAGTACAAACATGTAACATATGGCTTATGCGCTTTCTTTAAAGATCAAAGTCATTTCAATGCATGCCTTCTTGGACAATCGGCAATTGCAACGGTCTGGTAACACAATTGTCAACACTGTCAATCACAACGGTCTGGTCACACAATTGCATCAAATTCAATTGACCACTCTTCAGCTGCCAATCAATGTAACGGATCAACCGATTTAAATACCGTTGATCGCCGCCACATGGCCCGACAAAGTGTGTAGCAATAACGAAATTACCGTTAAATATAACAACACTTTGTTGGCGGCGCGATCTGTTATTTGTCGACTGGTCTATTGGCAACATAAAGACGAATATAAAGGTTGTAATTATGCCAACAACATGTATCCGACAATAAAAAAATGTTTGGTGAAACGGATTATAGCGAGGTCAATGGCTTGCAAACAACAATATCAATCACAAAAATACGATAACAATATTGAAATGTATATCATTCGCTATGGGATAAATTAACATTTATAGCTGTATTGCAGTACATATTGCATACATACATCATGTATAGACATTGATGATGCATTGGCCATGCCCTTCGCAAGTGTTCATCCATTACGAGAAGGCAATCTTTTACGTGAACCCCCACAAGGGGAGGTCAGCTTTGAAACACCTAGCGCCGAGAGCTGGATGTAGATGCAAAGCAGATGGGCAAGACATGGGGCCTGGCGGACGCTGGTCGGTGGTTCATGACCAAGACGGGACGACAAGCGAAGATGGGATCAGATGTGAGACATATTCGACAAAATTGAAACGCTTGGCTTAATTTATGTTGATCGGATGTTCGGTTAAGAAATTAATGTGATGACTACATGAATTGTCATTAAATTATAGCCCTTAAAATTAAATTAAACAAGAGATGTGTTTGTCAGAAAAACAATGCCCCCTAATGCGCCGCTTTTTTTACCTTTGACCTTGAACGATGACCTTGACCTTGACCTTTCACCACTCAAAATGTGCAGTTCCATGAGATACACATGCATGCCAAATATGAAGTTGCTATGTTCCATATTTCAAAAGTTATTGCAAAACTTTACTGTAGGGTAAAGTTTTGGTGTTGTTTTTTTACCTTTGACCTTGAAGGATGAGCTTGACCTTGACCTTTTACCACTCAAAATGTGCAGCTCCATGAGATACACATGCATGCCAAATATGAAGTTGCTATGTTCAATATTTCAAAAGTTATTGCAAAACTTTATTGTAAGATTAAAGTTTTGGGACAGAATGACAGACAGACAGACAGACAGAAAGAAAGACAGGCCAAAAACAATATACCCCCGATCTATCGATCCAGGGGCATAAAAACACACCATGTATACATATTGCACAAATTGTGTGCACCCTACTAAGTGTTTTATTGTGTGCGCATTGAAACATGGTACAGGAAATTGCAAGATTATAGACTTGAGAAACTAAATATGAAAGGTCAACCAGCAAAGTAAACCAAAATTGTGCCAGTAATATATTTTGGTTCTCGGCTATTTTTTATTCAGTCAAATGAACCTAATACGATCTAAATGAATGTCTCAAAAAGACGTAGGAAGCGGTTAAACGCTGATACATTTTGCATTCTTCATGTTTGAATCAAATACGGGCACGTAAAATTCGCATCAGCCAGTCGGTGACAACGCAAAACATTATGAGTATTAATACTTGTCTTTCAATGCCACAAACAATCTATGTAAACATTCCATTGAAGGGTCTATGTTTTTTTTTATTCATGAAGATAAACGAGTCTTTGTGCCGGGAGGACTTATTTGAAAACCGTTGACACACATTGATATGTTCTAGTGCTACTTTCGTTTCGTTGCAAGGGGCTAGATTCCATGCATTTGCAATCGTCACTGTTTATCTAAGCAAATAATTTATTGTGTAAAAATGACTCAAAACTCCTTATGTCACATAGGACTGCACTTTAAAACAAAACTGTGCAAACTTGACTAAAGAAAGATAGAACAGGATGTCTATTAACAGATAATTTATTTGGTTTTTAACCGCAAATTTAAGGCACAGCTTATTTATAACATTTTTTTTTCAAACATATTACAATTTGTTAAGGCCATAGAGCCCCCCGTGTTTTCTTCTAATAAACATCGCTGAATAAAATGTCAGATACATTTCGAAACGCTTATTTGATCTAAAATACCTCTATCACCATTTCTGCGCATGTACATGTATTTCTTGCATAAAAAATTGAATTTTCATGATACTTTCATAGGTTAAAGCGTACATGCTTAAATATTACAGTTGACTAATCGCTTTGGAAATGAAGTAAATCGGTACTTACCAATGAAGTAATTTTGAACCAATACCAAACTGAGATTCAATTGCACTTACAAAAGTGATCGAAAATTGAACAAAGCAATGGCCAAAGTGAGCTTAAGATGTACTTTACCGGTACTAAAGAGAGCTTAAAGTATAATGAACCACTACTGAATAGATCTTGTGTTGTATTAAACAATTGCTAAAACGAGCTTTTGTTATACTGAACCATAAGTAAAAAGAGCTTATGTTGTACTGAACCAGTCTAAAAGAGATCTCAGTTTGTACTTCACTAAACTTTAGGGAACTTAAGTGGTCATGAACCAAAATTTAAGAGAGCTTAAGTTGAAATAAACAAGTAAAAAAGATAGCTTAAATTGCATTGAATCAGTACTCATGAGAGGTTACGTTGTATTGAACCAGTACGAAAGAGATCTTTAGTTGTTCTGAACCAGTAACAAATGGAGCTTGATTTCAACTGGACCAGTACAAAAGAAAGCTAAAGTTATTCTGGACTAGTTCCAAAAATAGATTAAGATTTTTTACTTGGCCAGTACTCAAGATAGCTTAAGTTGTACTTTACCAGTACCAAAGAGAGCTTAAGTTATACTGGACCATTACTCGAGAGACCTTAAGTTGTACTTGCCAAGTGCCAAAAATAGCTACTGAAAAAGCACAAAACAAGGCTTTAGTTGTACCGACCCTGTTCCAAAGAGAGTTTGCGCTGTTCTAGACCAGTACAACATAGATTTTTAGTTGTTCTGTACCAGTACTAAAGAGAGCTTACGTTGTACTATACCAGTTCAAAAGAGAGCTTAAGCTACATTGACCCAGTACTAAAGACAATTTAAGTTTTACTGAACCATTACCAAACACATCTTAAGTTGTATCTTACCATTACTTTAGACAGCTTTAATTGTTCTGGACCAGTAACATAGAGAGCTTCAGTTGTACTAAGCCTGTACTAAAGAGAGTTTAAGTTGTAGTGAACAATATAAAGAAGTGAAACTCCAGCTGCTGGAGCAGTATTGCATTCTCATTATATTCAATTAGTTTGTCATTTATTTAAGGCAAGTGACCAATTGCCCAAACAATACAAAACAGCACAATACAAAACAACATAAACACATGTAAGAATAAAGCCGGGTCACTGCATTGGAACGGTCTATGCAAAGCATTTGTGGTTTAAACCTGTTTAAGACCGCTCAACCTCACTCATGGCCCAGCAATATTCATGATACATATAAGTGAAAATAAAATATAACCTCATACATAGAAAAAGTACAAAAAAAGTACAAAATAGAGCTTATGTTGTTCTATACCAGTTCCAAAGAGAGCTCAAGTTGCACTGGACCAGTAATAAAGAGAGCTTAAGTTTTTACGGACTAGTACAAAAGACAGCTTAAGTGTTACTGAACAAGTACCAAAGATAGCTAAAGTTGCAATAGAACCAGTATTAAAGAGAGCATACGTTGTTATAGACTAGTACAAACGACAGCTTAAGTTTTACTGAACCAGCTTAAAGAGAGCTGAGATTATACTGAACCAGTACCAAAGAGAGCTTAAGTTGTACTGGACCAGTACCAAAGAGAGCTTAAGTTGAACTGGGCCAGTGCCAAAGATAGCTTAAGTACCAAAGAATGCTTAGGTGGTTCTAAACGAGTTCCAGCGTGAGTTGTGGTTTACCAGTTAAAAGAGAGCAAATGAAACAGTAACAAAGAAAGCTTAAGTTGTACTGAACCAGTACAAACGAGATCTTAAGTGTTCTTTTTCAGTACAAAAGAGTGCTTATGGTATGCTCAACCAGAGCTTATAAAACAGTTACAAAGAAATCTTTAGTTGGTATTAACCCGTACCAATTAGAGCTTAGGTTGTAACGAGCCAGTACTTAAGAGAGCTAACTTTGTACTAGACCTGTGTCAAAGAGATCTTACGTTGTACTGAGCCAGTACCAAAGAAAGCCTAGGTGGTTCTGGACTAGTACCAAAGAGAGCATAAGAGGATCTGGACCAGTATCAAAGAAAGCTTAAGTTGTACTCAGTAATATAGAGTGCTAAGTTGTAATTAACCAGTACCAAAGAGAGCGTTTGTTGTACTTGTTGTAGGGTCAAAAACGAGGTCATGAGGTCACGTAGTGCATTTCAAGCATTTAGCATGGTTTCCGCTCTCTAATTGAAGTAGTTTTCATCTGATCTTCACCTAATTTGGTCAGAAGTTTTGTCTAGATGATATGTAGGTCAAGTTCAAATATGGGTCATGCCGGGTCAAAAATAAGCTTTAATGGTATACAACCAGCATTAAAGAGAGATTAAGTAGTCCTTACCAGCAGCAAAGAGAGCTAAAGTTGAACTGAACCAGTACAAAAGAGTTTTAGTTGTTCAGGACCAGTTCCAAAGAGGACTTAAGTTGTACTGAACCTGCATGTAAGAGAGTTTATGTGGTACTGAACCAAAGGGAATTTAATTTGCATTTAATAAGTACTAAGGCGAAATAATATTGAAGTTATTCAGAACTTAATGAAATTAACCAGAGTGAATGATTTAAAGTTTCAATAAATTGGTACTATAGAGAGATAAAAAGGCTTGGCAAAGATCACAAAAATTGTCTCCTAAGTGTTTTTTTTATATGAACAGTACAAACTATGTTAATTCTTTATGCCAGTAGAGTTGAAAGTTTCCTTTACATAAAGCCTCCTTTTTCCGAAACATCTAGGCAATAAACAGATCTTTTCGCATAGGGTTTAAAGCGTGAGCGGTTAGCGTCAAATTGACATTATTTTGAAAACAAATAATCAAACACATTTAAAACGTGCCGCAACACTACTGTCGTACACTTTTTGATGTATTTGCATAGAGATAAAGCAACTGATGTTATATCAAAATAAATAAACTTAATTAAAACAAATTCCGTTAAATACTTTAAACAAACAAAGTGCCATTTTATCAATGGGCGAATGGACTTAAAGCGGTGGGCACATACACGACTTAAAGCGGCGAGCGCATACGAGATTTAAAGCGGCGGGCACTTATGACAGTTTAAGCGGAGGGCGATTACGAGACTTAGAGCGGCGGGCACATACAGTTCTTAAAGCGGCGGGCACAAACGAGACTTTAAGCGGCGAAACATACGAGACCTAAGCGGCTGGCACATACCAGACTAAAGCAGCAGGCTCATACGAGACTAAAAGCGGCGGAGCCTATGGGACTTAAAGCGGCAAACATACGGGACTTAAAGCGCCGGGCACATACGGGACTTAAATTGGCGGGCAAATTCGAGCCTGAAAGCGGCGGGCACATACGAGACTGAAAGCGGCGGGCACACAAGGGACTTAAAGCGGCGGGCACATACTGGTCTTAAAGCGGCGGACACATACGGGACTTAAAGCGGCCTACACATACGGGACTTAAAGCGGCGCGCACATATGAGACTTAAAGCGGCGGGAACAAACGCGACTTAAAGCCGCGGGCACATTCGATACTTAAGGCGGCGGGCGCATACGAGACTCAAACTTTCCGACCTGTGTTGTTACATTATCGTTTGGCTGACATTAGTATCAGTGTTGATATATGATGTTTTTGTTTTACATTTCTATCAGCGGTTTTACCAAACCTTTTGATCGATATTGCTATCAGTGGTGTTACCTGACCTTTGTGGTTTATACTGCTATCAGTAGTGTTACCTGACATTTGTGGTTTACCTTGCTATTAGTGGTGATGCCATACCTTTGTGGATTACTTTACAATCCAAACCATGTGAGAAGACATTGCCATTCGCCAGTATTGGAACAGTTTAAACTTAATTCATAAATGGACATGTAAAGATCACAATTTGAAGCTCGACAAATTGGATTGGCGATAATGCAAAACAGTAAAATTGTAAATACTTGTCTTGTTATGGGAACAGCCTATGTAAATATTCCATTGATGCGTCAATAAAACTTCTGTTTTCTGTCATTACGGTAGTAATAAGCTCTACCTGTTTATATGTTCCATATCTCTAAACACGTTGATATTTCGTCATCGTTGTCGCATTTTTTAGCGTGGCTGGATTCTTGAGTTATGATTTCGAATATAATCGACACCCTTTGTTTAAGTTACCAGCTCTTAAGTACAACAGCTAAACGGTTCTGAGTAAATATGTTCACTTAAGCGTAAATGAACAAAAAATCTCGAATTTCCAATTAGATTGCACTTTGCAACACGTTAAATAAGACTTGTGGGGAAAAAGTCTATTAAATTATGATTGACGTGTGTTAGGTGAGGGCAGGGCGTGCGGGTGTGGGTGCGTTAGTGCGTGTGATTGTGAAACGAGAATATTACAAGATTTAACTTATGTATTACACTATTACAAACACATTTCATGTGAGTTTTTTGCTTTCACCTCTTGCCATCTAGCAAAACACTGCAGTTTAATCTAAGCAACACTTCGAAATATCATTTCAGTATACACTGCGTCTACCAGAATGCCATTTTTAGGTTAAGCATAATAGCTCCTTGTCCGTCCGCTGGTCTTTCGCAAACCTAAACTTCAACTAAAGACGCGGATAATTTGCACATCCTGACTGTTTAAATTTCAAAACATATCGTCGTCTTATTTTGCTTAAAAAAGAGCCCATTCAGTACTCAGGTGTTGATATCTAAAAATAGAATACTCATTTGAAAGTGATGTCTACCAGCGACCAGAGTTTTTGCGATGGTGATACTTAAAAATGAAACGAGTTCATCGAATAATGCAATTGTCTCATAATATGCAAGTATTCAGGTCATGATGACATCTAAAAATAGACCAGTTCTCAGGTGATGATGACATCTACAAATAGAAAAAACATGAGCTTTGTCTCAGACGTGACGAATACCCCCACATACTGCATTGACATAGACTATTTTGCATGTTGTCTTCACAAAAAACAGTGGACACCATGATAAATGTTTTAAACGCACTAAGTGACCCCATGACCTAGTTTTTGACCCGGCACGGCCCATGTTCAAACTCGACCTACTATCATCTAGATACAACTTCTGACTAAGTGTGGTGAAGATCGGATGAAAACTACTTGAATTAGAGAGCGGACAACATGCCGAATGTTTAAAACGTACTGAGTGACACCTTGACCTAGTTTTCGACCGGCATGACCCACATTCAAACTTGACCTAGACATTATCCAGATACAATTTCTGACTAAGTTTGGTGAAGATCGGATGAAAACTACTTGAATTAGAGAGCGGACATCATTCTCTATGTTTAAAACGCACTAAGTGAATCCCGTGACCTAATTTTTGACCTGTCATAACCCATGTTCGAGTTGGCCTAGACATCATCTAGATACAACTTCTGACCAAGTTTGGTGAAGCTCGGATGAAAACTACTTTCATTAGAGAGCGGACACCATGCTGAATGTTTAAAATGCACAAAGTGACCCCGTGACCTAGTTTTTGACCCGGCATGACCCATATTCAAACTTCACCTAGACATCATCTAGATACAACATATGACCAAGTTTGGTGACGATCGGATGAACACAACTTGAATTAGAGAGCGGACACTTAATACGGACCGACCGACAGACAGACCGAAAGACAGACCGACAGACAAGTTCACTCCTAGATACCCCCCCCCCCCTAAACTTCGTTTGTGGGGGTATAAATACTCAGGCGATGACATCCATATATAGCCCAGTACTCAGATGATGATGCCATCTAAAAATATACCAGTACTAAGGTGAAGATGACATCTAAAATAGACAAGTACTCAGGTAATGATGACTTCTAAAAATAGACCAGTACTCAGGTTATGATGATATTAAAAATATATCAGATTTCAGATAATGATGACGTCTAAAAATCAGCACTTTATAACGAGGCGTATATACTGGTAAAAGTCAAGGTGTTCATTTTAGCGTTTAGTTTTTTAGTACCACCGTACATAATCCCCAAATTTGGTGTAAGCTCAAAACAGTTTGGTATCATGTGGTTGTTTTGACGTGATGACAAAGATTATGATATAATGAAAGTATTCAGAGCACTACTCTAATATAGAACTCTGAACAGTGACAGTAGTACCATTAAATAACCGGTACGAAAGTCATAAATAAACACGATTGTACTTATTTTACTCCAAGTTAAGGCTCGAAACTGAATTTTTGCATTTAAAGAGATAGAACAGAAATCAGTCACATAAAATACCGTTCTGGACTATGTTCTTGTCTCGCTCGAAACGAGGCGATAATGCAAAAAGAAAAAAAACAGTTTGCATAATAAAATATTCAGAAAATAAAGTTGATACATTTATTGACTTTGAACTTGAAAGTTGGACACTTTGTTATATGGGGGAGCGTTTTTTGCGCAAATTTGTATCCGCATATTTTGTATGATATGATAGTGTTAGTCTCGTTCACAATGCTAGTACATTAATGACATATTTTATATGATTTTTTGCTATTTGTATGCTGCTGTAAAAATCAAACGTGCATGACTTCGTCCCGTAATATACTCATCCAATGGTCGTTTTAGCCAACATTACTATAAATATGCTCTACTATTATGGGATACATAATAACTTTGATTCCAAGCACAGCCCTTGCTGTATCATGAAAAGCGTATTAGACGCTGTTTCAATGTTATGTCTGATGCGCGAATTCTTTTAGAAAAGTCCATTTCGATGCGTTTACGTACAACAGAACACTGGAGATCTGTTCACAACATTCATTTTTGCTACAAGGTGGAATTCTGAAGCTACTCATATTCTTGTATAGGAAATAATATTGCGCCCGATATATATATCGAAGATAGTTCAATCTTAACTCATTTATGCCTAGCGTCTAGAAAAAAGGCCTTGGCAAACAGCGTAGACCCAGATGAGACGCCGCATGATGCGGCGTCTCATCAGTGTCTGCGCTGTTTGCTTAAAGGAATTTCGGTAAGAAATATTCTAAATATAGAAATAAATTGATCCAATTTAGAAGAATGGAAGAGTCCACAAGGCATAAATGGGTTAATTCCGGTAATATGCTTTTTTATGGATATTGGGACGTTTTACGACTTGTTTTTTAGAAACATTCCGTAGCTACTGTTTGTATATTCATATTTATTTCGAAAGCAAGGGGATTCCTTTAAAATATTTTGTATCATAATTTGTATTCGTTCCGCTGTAATTATGTTTTGTAAATACAAAACAACCTTGATAACATGTTGATGTATATCATTTTAACACTCACATTATTTGGGACACAATATTTCGGATTTATAGGGCTGTAGTTGTAAATCAAAACAACCTTGATAACAATTTTATGTCTCACATGTTAAACCAACCACATTAGATGGGAGACGATATTTCGGAATTTTAGAACTGTAGTTGTAAATCAAGTGCGGTGACATATATTGTAAAACTTATTTTATTATGAGAAGTTAAAGAAGTTCTTTTCCTTGTTATATTTTTATTTGCAATTGATCAACATGCATAGAACAACTAAATTGTTTAAACTATATATAACCACTGATAAAAAATTGAAACTGCCATTTTTGTAGATTGTAAGCTTAAAAACTCGATTTAATATTGAACCAAAACAACCATTAAAAATACAAACTAACATTTCATAAATATTGCTTTATCGGGGTATTCAACTTGTAAACGACCGATAAAACTGATACAACTCTAACAATTTCATTCCCATCTGTAACAAAACAGAAAGTCATGTAACCACAAAAGGTATGATTACACTGTAAGGCACCAAAATCAGGTAACACTTCGCTAATGCCAACCACACACCGCTATTGTCAACCACACACCGCTTATGTCAACCACGAATACCTGGTACATGTAAAACGCCTGATCCCAACAAGGTCTATCAACACCATTTGCAACGCCATTCATCAAAGTGCTTTTGTAAACCATTGGTACCAATGCGCTTAACACAACAGGTTAGCCTTATTTGTAAAGAGTTAGACACTCGCTCATACACAACTACAAGAGTAAGGAGCATTGTCGCAAAGGATGTCGCAAAGTCTTTTACATTGAACATCAGAGTCCGAAAATGACAAGAGTTAGAAAAAACATGCTTTAATAGTGTTTCATGGTGCAAACAGTCAATATACTTTATCTGTTTACATGAAAAAATGACAAGAGTTAGAAAGAAACACATGCTTTAACTGTGTTTGAGGTCACGAGCGGTCAATATACTTTATATATTTACATTCAAAATGACAAGAGTTAGAAAAACATATCGTTTAATTGTGTTTCGCGGTGGCAGCAGTCAATATACGTCATGTATTCATATTATAGAAATCAAATATGCTTTAATTGTGTATCACGAGGCCAGCAGTCAATACTATTCATTTATTCACCTGCACAATGACAAGAGCTAGAAAAAGCACATGCTTTAATAGTGTTTCACGGTGCAAGCAGTCAAAATACTTTATTTATTTACATGCACAATTACAAGAGCTAGAAAAAAAACACATGCTTTATTTCATGAGGCAAGCAGTAGATATACTTCATTAATTCACATGCAAAATGACACGAGCTAGAAAAAGCGCATGTTTTAATTGTGTTTCACGGTGCCAGCAGTCAATAATATAATACATCATTTATTCACATGCACAATGAAAAGAGCTAGAAAAACCACATGCTTTAATTGTGTTTCATGGTGCCAGCAGTCAATAATACTTCATTTATTCATATTCAAAATGACAAGAGTTAGAAGAAACATATCGTTTAATTGTGTTTAGGTCACGAGCAGTCAATATACTTCATGTATTCACATGCAAAATGACAAGAGCAAGAAAAAGCACATGCCGGTAGGCGGTGACCCCAGCTTTATTTGATTATGTTTGCATGTTGTTTTGTATTGTGCAATGCTGTTTTTTGTATCGTGCAGTGCGGTTTTTGCCATTGGTCACTTGCGATAAATAAAGGACCACATGATAATGTATAATGAGCGAGCAATACTGCAATAGTTTCAATAATATACAATATAATTGAAGGTCGCGGTGGTGTAATGGATTTGGTGTCCGCCTAACGATTGGGAGTTCGTGAGTTCGATCCCTACTCGGGGAGCGTTCTCATTATCTCCTCCATAGATACCAAGTACTGGTTCTTCCCAGGAAACGGACTCGAGAGTGTCTCAATAAGCCTTAGGCTTTTGATGTAATCGAGTTAAAATAAATAGGCTTAAACTAGTTAAAACATTAACTAATGTAATTGATATCATTGGGCAAATGTATGAAGCCGTTTCACGATGGAAGTAATTAGTAAGCTTTAATTACGCCTTTGAGAGCAAATTTAAAAAGTTATGTTTCGGTCGGTCGTCATATTATGTACCGTAGTGATGTTACACATACTGATATATGTAGGGGAATGTTGCAAAAATTGAATATAAAATTGTTCAAATTGCTCTTACTTAAGTAAACTTAAACAAACTGCTCAATGTTTTATTATTTATTCGGTTACAAATCATCCGATCATTATGTTTTACAACATTGCAAGGCATCTAATCCAACATCAAAATCAGCTTCTTTAGGTGAAGACGCTAACTTTTGCAGCTGATTAAAAACTGCTCCTTTCTGGCTCACTTTGTTCTTTTTTAGCCATCTGCTCCAAGACTGTGCTCGATGGAAGTCGCACATATGTCCAGCTGCTTCTATTGAAAAATAACAACAGGCCCATAAGCCACATCGCTCATCAAATCACTAATGTGGTTTGGAAGATTTTGTTGCTCCTGGTACTCTGTTTCACACAAATTCGTCGCAATCTTGCTAACACAAGAATAAACAAGAAATTTTTGTGAAACATGCATGCCCCCCCCCCCAAAAAAAAAGAACAACAACTTACGATAAACGTGCCAAACAAGTACTTAATTTATCACTCAAGACACAATTTTCAAATCATAGAAATGTATTAAAATTGGGCATTGTGACCTTTTAACTTCTTGTCTGCTATTTTTGTACAGCAACATCATTTTTCGTACAGCTATATTTACATGATTGCAAACTTTGTACAGCTTAATCGCCGTGACGGCAAATTCATAAACAATGGGGGAGACATAATGCGTTTGCCTCGTAAAACAAGCTCTAGATAATTAATTAATAGAAATTATATGCCTCTGTCATTTTGCTTTGCATTCCCATACCCTCTTTACTCATTCCACTACCCTCTTAACTCATGTGCGATAACAAATTGCTCACTCTCTACGGAAGCCTTTCCACTCATCACATAACTAACAAAACTAACAACCCACCAGGAAACAATGAGCGCATGGGATGCATCTCTCTCTCTCATCCATGTCTGCCATGAAATGCGTAGGGCTCCAATTCGGATTTTGGTCCTTAATGATCTGTAGGGCCTCTTGCTCAGACATGGAATTCTCCTCTTCTGGAATGCAGCAGGCCTCCACCTGGTAGTCGAAGTTGGTTTTTACCACCAGGAAGAAAAGTGGCAAATGATACTTGGTGGTCCTGTAGGTGGCATCTAGAAGCGTCATTGTGTTGCCATACCGTTCCAACAGAGTTTTCATACCACACGACTGGTACACAAACAAGAACTTCTGCCGCAAAATAATTGACACATCATAATTTAAGGTACATCTTGTATTTGTAACACAACTCCAATTAACACAGGCCTTCAACTTGTTATATTAAAATCGCCGTGGCGTAGTGGATATGGTGTCCGCACAGGCTAATCTGGGACGACACTTTTCGCTTTCATTGATTTTTTCGTTTAAAGGAAGTCTCTAGTGAACGAAAATCCAGTCTAGACGGAAAGTCTCGTCCCCTATAAGCCGGTGTGGACTGCACAGGCTAATATGGGACGATAGTTTACGCATATGCATTAAGCCCTGTTTTTCCAGAGCGAGGCTCATATAATGGTTTACATTCAGTTTAAAGTTCATGAAACTTAAAACACAAATTACTGAGAAACATCTCGGGACGTACATATGCCTCAATTTCTATCAATTAAGGGGCCATAACTCTGGACTTGCCTAGCCGAACCCGTCGAACCATCCTCTTGCACTACTGCAGCATGATCAAATATCACTCAGTGGTTTAGGAAATTTTGGAAACTGTTGCCTTCAAAATTGTATTTTTGGATACTGTGAACTTCTTCTTCAGTGGACCGGTATGATTGATGATAACTTTAAGGGCTACACCTAAGAATCATTCCTATACAGTTTTAGCATATAGCTTTATGAGGAGATGTTGTTTAAAGATAGTAAATACGTTTCCACATAACATGTATTTATAGCTCCATATTGTAGGGGTCCTTTCAAGGATCATTCCCATGAGGTTTCACCAACATTCGCCCCACTGGTTTAAGAGATATCTTATAAAAAGTCCGGACAAAATAAGACTAAGGCCGGTCACAAAAGCTAATCCGGAGCACAGAGTGATAATGTGAGCTAACAAAAGGAATTGTTGAAGGCCTGTAAACACGCATGCGCCACTTTATGAATAAATTTAATTAACATGTAAGCATTGTAAACCAAATTCTTATTACATTGTACTCTTATATATAAAAAAGGGGACCTATATCGCTAACCTGACATTTTTTATACAGACTGGAACTGTATTCCTTGCCGCTTCAAAGTAGATTTTTTAAGTTTCAGTTTCAACTACAAAAATGCTGGGACACATTTGCGCCTGGTGCGGGCAACATTTTGATATCAGAAATCTAGTTTAAACAATATTAAAAGATGATGTTTCATGCCAAATATCTATGCTCTATACTTGTTTTAAGTTCTCTCCATATAGATATATAGTGCAAACACATTTGCCCCAGAGGTGGGACAAATTTTGAAACCATGGGCATAATTTTAACAATTTTGATAGAGGTCCACTAGATGATCTTTCATGCCAAATTGCTCTTGGCCTCGATGTGTGGGAGAAAAAAAAGTTTAACGTTTTTACTATAAACATCAGAACAACACATTGTGCCCCCTGGCTTGCTCAAATTTTGACCCCAGGGGCATAATTTGAAAAACTTGGTAGAGGTCCACCAGACAAGGTTTCATGCCCAATATATAAGCTCTAGGCCTTGAGGTTTCAGAGAAGAACATTTTTGAATTCTTTGGAAGATGTTATTTAAGTGAAACTTTTTACATACGACGCACCATTGACCGGTCACTTTGTGCTAAGGTTAGCTTAGAATGGTAAATAGGATATAAACAAGAAAAATCTACTAAAGACATGCATGAGTGTTCGGTGAAAAATTTCTGTTCAGCTCCTGCAATTACGCATATACGAAATGTCTTTTGCGATATGATTACTAAATATATATGGAATGAAACATGTTGGAAAGGAAAGCAAATATTTAGTTCATTTTTAACAGGAACAATTTTTATTTGAAGATTTTGCAACCAATTTACTACTTCCTTTATTAATATGTAAGGTGTAAACATGCATATTAAAAGTGGCCATTAACACAAATAAAAAACAATGTGTCCAAAAACAATAACGAAATATTAACACATCTAAACAGAAGAGGAATTTCAATTTGCTTCTGCAGACTATATATTATGGTTATTTTTATATACCAAGTAAGTGAAGAGAACTACTGCTGGCACAACTTCTAGACAATGGATCTTCTAACTTCAGTTACATAAAAACAAAGTATCTTCGGATACCTTGCCTAAACATGTTATTCATGTTTAAAATATGTTTAATTATGAACGCCAGAGACATTATCAATCAATATAAAACAGTGTTGGCACATTCTCAAAGCCAACACTTACAAGTATCCACGTCTTTGCTGTTTTCACTGTAATGCTTTGACTTCTATGTTGGCATATATCTTATCTACAATAGAAGTTTCTAGTTTCCTTCCATTTCCTTGCTATAGTGTGAAGATGTAATTTGTTTATCCAAGAAATCCAAAAGAAACTAATATTCCCAGTATCCTGACTATACAGTTATAGTGTCATTATGTCTATTAGTGATTCCTAGTATCCTTCTATCTTGGTTTCATGTTTTCCATTCTTCTATCTTTTGGTTTTTCATACTTGAAACCAAGTTAAATATGTCCTTGGAATATGGCGCTTACTTGTCACCTTCTGGCTGCAGCATCTATTCTGTCATCATTATTAGTTGGTAAATTAGGCGTTGATGTATCTCATATACTGTGAATTCGAGTATTGGTCTGCTTCTGTATTTTCATTTTATTAGTATTCTGCTTTAATTATGTTGGGTCAGGTTCTTAATTCCTGTCGGCGGAATGAAATATCAGCATCCTCCTGCATCATGTACACTCAGTGACCCTGTGATTATCCTCCTTGCATCCTCCTCCTGTGATAATCCTCCTCCTGTGATTATCCTCCTTGCATCCTCCTCCTGTGATTATCTTCCTCATGTGATTATCCTCCTTGCCTCCTCCTCCTGTGATTATCCTTGCCTCCTCCTCCTGTGATTATCCTTGCATCCTCCTCCTGTGATTATCCTCCTTGCATCCTCCTCCTGTGATTATCCTCCTTGCATCCTTCTCCTGTGATTATCCTTGCATCCTCCTCCTGTGATTATCCTTGCATCCTCCTCATGTGATTATCCTCCTTGCCTCCTCCTCCTGTGATTATCCTTGCATCCTCCTTCTGTGATTATCCTTGCATCCTCCTTCTGTGATTATCCTTGCATCCTCCTCCTGTGATTATCCTTGCCTCCTCCTCCTGTGATTATCCTTGCATCCTCCTCCTGTGATAATCCTCCTCCTGTGATTATCCTCCTTGCATCCTCCTCCTGTGATTATCTTCCTCATGTGATTATCCTCCTTGCCTCCTCCTCCTGTGATTATCCTTGCATCCTCCTCCTGTGATTATCCTTGCATCCTCCTCCTGTGATTATCCTTGCCTCCTCCTCCTGTGATTATCCTTGCATCCTCCTCCTGTGATAATCCTCCTCCTGTGATTATCCTCCTTGCATCCTCCTCCTGTGATTATCTTCCTCATGTGATTATCCTCCTTGCCTCCTCCTCCTGTGATTATCCTTGCATCCTCCTCCTGTGATTATCCTTGCATCCTCCTCCTGTGATTATCCTTGCATCCTCCTCCTGTGATTATCCTTGCATCCTCCTCCTGTGATTATCCTTGCATCCTCCTCCTGTGATTATCCTTGTATCCTCCTCCTGTGATTATCCTTGCATCCTCCTCCTGTGATTATCCTTGCATCCTCCTCCTGTGATTATCCTTGCATCCTCCTCCTGTGATTATCCTTGCATCCTCCTCCTGAGATTATCCTCCCCCTGTGATTATCCTCCTTGCATCCTCCTCCTGTGATTATCCTTGCATCCTCCTCCTGTGATTATCCTCCTTGCATCCTCCTCCTGTGATTATCCTCCTTGCATCCTCCTCCTGTGATTATCCTTGCATCCTCCTCCTGTGATTATCCTTGCATCCTCCTTCTGTGATTATCCTTGCATCCTCCTTCTGTGATTATCCTTGCATCCTCCTCCTGTGATTATCCTTGCCTCCTCCTCCTGTGATTATCCTTGCATCCTCCTCCTGTGATAATCCTCCTCCTGTGATTATCCTCCTTGCATCCTCCTCCTGTGATTATCTTCCTCATGTGATTATCCTCCTTGCCTCCTCCTCCTGTGATTATCCTTGCATCCTCCTCCTGTGATTATCCTTGCATCCTCCTCCTGTGATTATCCTTGCATCCTCCTCCTGAGATTATCCTCCCCCTGTGATTATCCTCCTTGCATCCTCCTCCTGTGATTATCCTTGCATCCTCCTCCTGTGATTATCCTCCTTGCATCCTCCCCCTGTGATTATCCTCCTTGCATCCTCCTCCTGTGATTATCCTTGCATCCTCCTCCTGTGATTATCCTTGCATCCTCCTCCTGTGATTATCCTTGCATCCTCCTCCTGTGATTATCCTTGCATCCTCCTCCTGTGATTATCCTTGCATCCTCCTCCTGAGATGATCCTCCCCCTGTGATTATCCTCCTTGCATCCTCCTCCTGTGATTATCCTTGCATCCTCCTCCTGTGATTATCCTCCTTGCATCCTCCTCCTGTGATTATCCTCCTTGCATCCTCCTCCTGTGATTATCCTTGCATCCTCCTCCTGTGATTATCCTTGCATCCTCCTCATGTGATTATCCTCCTTGCCTCCTCCTCCTGTGATTATCCTTGCATCCTCCTTCTGTGATTATCCTTGCATCCTCCTTCTGTGATTATCCTTGCATCCTCCTCCTGTGATTATCCTTGCCTCCTCCTCCTGTGATTATCCTTGCATCCTCCTCCTGTGATAATCCTCCTCCTGTGATTATCCTCCTTGCATCCTCCTCCTGTGATTATCTTCCTCATGTGATTATCCTCCTTGCCTCCTCCTCCTGTGATTATCCTTGCATCCTCCTCCTGTGATTATCCTTGCATCCTCCTCCTGTGATTATCCTTGCATCCTCCTCCTGAGATTATCCTCCCCCTGTGATTATCCTCCTTGCATCCTCCTCCTGTGATTATCCTTGCATCCTCCTCCTGTGATTATCCTCCTTGCATCCTCCTCCTGTGATTATCCTCCTTGCATCCTCCTCCTGTGATTATCCTTGCATCCTCCTCCTGTGATTATCCTTGCATCCTCCTCATGTGATTATCCTCCTTGCCTCCTCCTCCTGTGATTATCATTGCATCCTCCTTCTGTGATTATCCTTGCATCCTCCTTCTGTGATTATCCTTGCATCCTCCTCCTGTGATTATCCTTGCCTCCTCCTCCTGTGATTATCCTTGCATCCTCCTCCTGTGATAATCCTCCTCCTGTGATTATCCTCCTTGCATCCTCCTCCTGTGGTTATCTTCCTCATGTGATTATCCTCCTTGCCTCCTCCTCCTGTGATTATCCTTGCATCCTCCCCCTGTGATTATCCTTGCATCCTCCTCCTGTGATTATCCTCCCCCTGTGATTATCCTCCTTGCATCCTCCTCCTGTGATTATCCTCCCCCTGTGATTATCCTCCTTGCATCCTCCTCCTGTGATTATCCTCCTTGCATCCTCCTCCTGTGATTATCCTCCTTGCATCCTCCTCCTGTGATTATCCTCCTTGCATCCTCCCCCTGTGATTATCCTCCTTGCATCCTCCCCCTGTGATTATCCTCCTTGCATCCTCCTCCTGTGATTATCCTTGCATCCTCCTCCTGTGATTATCCTCCTTGCATCCTCCTCCTGTGATTATCCTTGCATCCTCCTCCTGTGATTATCCTCTTCCTGTGATTATCCTCCTTGCATCCTCCTCTTGTGATTATCCTCCTTGCATCCTCCTCCTGAGATTATCCTCCTTGCCTCCTCCTCCTGTGATTATCCTCCCCCTGTGATTATCCTCCTTGTATCCTCCTCCTGTGATTATCCTCCCCCTGTGATTATCCTCCTTGCATCCTCCTCCTGTGATTATCCTCCTTGCATCCTCCTCCTGTGATTATCCTTGCATCCTCCTCCTGTGATTATCCTTGCATCCTCCTCATGTGATTATCCTCCTTGCCTCCTCCTCCTGTGATTATCCTTGCATCATCCTTCTGTGATTATCCTTGCATCCTCCTTCTGTGATTATCCTTGCATCCTCCTCCTGTGATTATCCTTGCCTCCTCCTCCTGTGATTATCCTTGCATCCTCCTCCTGTGATAATCCTCCTCCTGTGATTATCCTCCTTGCATCCTCCTCCTGTGATTATCTTCCTCATGTGATTATCCTCCTTGCCTCCTCCTCCTGTGATTATCCTTGCATCCTCCTCCTGTGATTATCCTTGCATCCTCCTCCTGTGATTATCCTTGCATCCTCCTCCTGAGATTATCCTCCCCCTGTGATTATCCTCCTTGCATCCTCCTCCTGTGATTATCCTTGCATCCTCCTCCTGTGATTATCCTCCTTGCATCCTCCTCCTGTGATTATCCTCCTTGCATCCTCCTCCTGTGATTATCCTTGCATCCTCCTCCTGTGATTATCCTTGCATCCTCCTCATGTGATTATCCTCCTTGCCTCCTCCTCCTGTGATTATCCTTGCATCCTCCTTCTGTGATTATCCTTGCATCCTCCTTCTGTGATTATCCTTGCATCCTCCTCCTGTGATTATCCTTGCCTCCTCCTCCTGTGATTATCCTTGCATCCTCCTCCTGTGATAATCCTCCTCCTGTGATTATCCTCCTTGCATCCTCCTCCTGTGATTATCTTCCTCATGTGATTATCCTCCTTGCCTCCTCCTCCTGTGATTATCCTTGCATCCTCCCCCTGTGATTATCCTTGCATCCTCCTCCTGTGATTATCCTCCCCCTGTGATTATCCTCCTTGCATCCTCCTCCTGTGATTATCCTCCCCCTGTGATTATCCTCCTTGCATCCTCCTCCTGTGATTATCCTCCTTGCATCCTCCTCCTGTGATTATCCTCCTTGCATCCTCCCCCTGTGATTATCCTCCTTGCATCCTCCCCCTGTGATTATCCTCCTTGCATCCTCCTCCTGTGATTATCCTTGCATCCTCCTCCTGTGATTATCCTCCTTGCATCCTCCTCCTGTGATTATCCTTGCATCCTCCTCCTGTGATTATCCTCTTCCTGTGATTATCCTCCTTGCATCCTCCTCTTGTGATTATCCTCCTTGCATCCTCCTCCTGAGATTATCCTCCTTGCCTCCTCCTCCTGTGATTATCCTCCCCCTGTGATTATCCTCCTTGCATCCTCCTCCTGTGATTATCCTCCCCCTGTGATTATCCTCCTTGCATCCTCCTCCTGTGATTATCCTCCCCCTGTGATTATCCTCTTCCTGTGATTATCCTCTTCCTGTGATTATCCTCTTCCTGTGATTATCCTCCTTGCATCCTCCTCCTGTGATTATCCTCCTTGCATCCTCCCCATGTGATTATCCTCCTTGCATCCTCCCCCTGTGATTATCCTCCTTGCATCCTCCCCCTGTGATTATCCTCCTTGCATCCTCCTCCTGAGATTATCCTCCTCCTGTGATTATCCTCTTCCTGTGATTATCCTCCTTGCATCCTCCTCCTGTGATTATCCTTGCATCCTCCTCCTGTGATTATCCTCCTCCTGTGATTATCCTCCTTGCATCCTCCTCCTGTGATTATCCTCTTCCTGTGATTATCCTCCTTGCATCCTCCTCCTGTGATTATCCTCCTTGCATCCTCCTCCTGTGATTATCCTCCCCCTGTGATTATCCTCCTTGCATCCTCCTCCTGTGATTATCCTCTTCCTGTGATTATCCTCCTTGCATCCTCCTCCTGTGATTATCCTCCTTGCATCCCCCTCCTGTGATTATCCTCCTTGCATCCTCCTCCTGTGATTATCCTCCCCCTGTGATTATCCTCCTTGCATCCTCCTCTTGTGATTATCCTCCTTGCATTTTATTTTACCCATTTAGCAGTCGAAACTGAATGTGTAAATCAACAAGTAACATTGAATACAATGACAAAACTATAAATTGCATTTTAAACACAGCAAAAATACCTCCTTTTCTCATTTTTTTTCTCAGGAAAACAACATCTCCAGCATTGTCATGTTTCCATCTATTCAGCTGTTTCAACAGATCAAACACACAATACATGTACGATTACAATGTGACGATAACAACAGACTTGCATTACATAACAGCAGCCACAATTACCTTAGGCTGGTTGTAATGAAGTGCAAATCTGCTTATTGATCACTTCCACACTCACTGAAATTAAATCTGAACACACACATAAGTGTTGTTTTCATTGCTGAGTGTCGTACATCATTCATTTGCCAAAAGCCATGCATCGCTCAAAGTGATGGAACATTTGAAACAACTGTATCGCAATGGGCATTCACAATCTTCATTCACCATTGGTTCACTGTAGTTTTAATGGTGCAGAATAAAGAAATGTCAGTACTTTAACAATAGTCACATGGGTCGCTCACAATGCAAGTTTCGGAAAAGAAATAACGATGTTTACTATATACATTTAAGGAACACACATTGGTCTCATGGCAGGGTATAATTTAACAACTGAGGCATTATTTAAATAAACATTGTAAATGTCTACTGGGCAATGTTTTATACAAAATATACTTGCTTTAGGCCTTAGGGCTATGGAGAATTTTTAAGTTTTTGCAATTGACATATTGGAAAAACACATTTGCTCCCAGGGCGGGGCTAATTTTTACCCCTGGAGCATCATTGGAACGTAAAGGTTCACTAGACAATGTTGATATCACAGTCAGTAACAAAATCCTACACTTACAAAGCCTTCAAGATTTGTTTCCTCGTCTATGCTGGTCTGTTTCATTTTCTCTGCCTTTCGCATGTGGTTCCGAATCGTGGTACGATTTGGTAAAAACCTCTTGCTTGTTGGTGCTGGGGTAACATTTTCTGTTTCCATAACATGCCTTCAGAGGCGCCGCTCCATTTCGTCTGTGTTTGACATCCCTTCGTCAACCAATTCGTTTATCTTATTAACAAGTCCCCGGTCAATATTTAGACTCAGGCCTGAATACTAAATAGTAAATACAAACCTCACCATGAGCATTTAAGTGCACAGGTAAGCTTAAAAGGGCAAAAAACTAAAATATATATCAACTTAATGAATGCCATTTGCAAGCCTAAAACAAATATGTTAATACACAAGAAAAATTATATTTATATTTAAGTAGCGTCTCAAACATAAACACAGGGGTTCTGAGGGAGTTCTAGTTCATTAAAAATTTGAACCATACAAAGTTGGTTCAATTAATGTGTTGCCTTCAAATGAGTACTGCCGTGAACCACATTGTAGTATGCTATATTCCTTACTTATACACAAGTTGGGCAGTGTTTTTTTTCATAATAACAAAACACTAGAAAATAAATAATAAAAACTAGTCTCAATTTCAGATGTTTTGAAATATACTTGATGGAAAGGTATATTACCGGTAATACAGATTTTTTATCACAATGCTTACAATGCCTGTTCCGTGATACTTGTGCTTTTCCATGTCTGGTCGAAACATGAAGTAGCAGCATAAATACACTCCTGTCGCAGCAAGGTCAAACATAGATGCTGCCAGTCCTAACTTAGTGTTATCCTGTATGGGCTAATATTTACACAAAAACTTTCCTTACCCTTTTTTGTTTCATTTGGAAAAATACATTGAGGTATATCATATATGCTATCAATTCTTTTGAACTTTTACAATTCCATACATTATTAATTTTAATAATGAAAATTCAACATGCACAATATTTACTTAAATGTAGGAGTAAAACAGAACTTTAAAGCCTTTTTATGGCTTAGTCAACATACTTTGAATGCATATTTGTATAAGTTATATTGAAACCATAACTACCAATTAATTATGTTTCCCTTACAAATGTATTTACTATGCAATGTAGATTTAATTGCATCAATGTGTCTTCCATTTTCTTAAGTGATGTCAATTTAGATTTGAAATGATTGTGATTGTGATTGTGATTTGCAAATTAAGACAACAAAGTTTTGATAATTAGTTTGACAGCAAGTCTTCCAATCCGGCAAGTTGATTATGTTTAAATTGTCAAGGTACCACAAACTAGTGTTGGCAGCCCCAAATCTCTTGCACACCAGTAGAAAAACATTTGCCTCTGTAGTAGGTTCAGGGACATTCATAAACAAACAGATATGTAAATTATGCTTCTATTAGCTGAAGAAGTATCCACAATTATCATACATTTGTATTAAATGATTTAGGGTTGTTTTTTCAATATGTAACACTTTGCCGAAATGAACAGGCAGTAAAACAAACCTGCAAGAGATGTGTTTGTCAGAAACACAATGCCCCCTACTGCGCCGCTTTGAAAATATTTTTTTTTTACCTTTGACCTTGAAGGATGACCATGACCTTTCACCACTCAAAATGTGCAGTACCATGAGATACACATGCATGCGAAATATCAAGTTGCTATGATCAATATTGCCAAAAAAATCCACATTTTTCGAAACCTAAACCCAAAGTGTGACGGAATTTCAGAAGGAAAGACGGACAGTGCGATCACTTTATGCCCACCTTCGGGGGCATAAAAAAGGCCATGTCAAATTTACAAATGCGCAATTAACAAATGTGTGTATTCCTAACAGATACATACATAACTGGCAGGAAGCATAATTCCTTCTTTGATCAGCACCTTTGCTGGGCATCCCAATTTTCGTCTGTTGAGCACGAACACGCCCACCTTTGATGTATCCATGTTCCTTAAATAATGAAAAAAGAGGGTTAGGATGGCAATATATCGCTCACCTGACCTGCGTTTTTCTACTGGCTGGAACTACTATCAAATCAACAGAAGTCAATAGAACATTTTATCGACATAATAGTTTTCATTGTGATTTTTACCACCAGCAATGAATGGTGTTTTAATTATTAGCGTTTATAAGGACTTTTGAACATGTGTAAGAGATTTATTTTCTTCTTTGGGCCCTTTGTTGGTACAGGTAAACTAGATGGTGTTTCATGCCTTCATGCCAAATATCTATGGTCAAGCCATTTTCACTTCGGAGAAAAATATGTTTTTTAAGTTCTAACACTATACATATGAGAATAATAAAAAAAAGAATCTTGGTAGAGGTCAACTTGACTATCTTCCATACCAAATATCTATGTTTAAGGTTTCAGAGATATTTTACGTTTTTACAATATACATATATGGGAAACACATTGGCCCACAGGTCGGGACTTTTTTGACGCTATGGAAATAATTGTATCAATCTTGGTCGAGGAACACTAGACAATGATTTACCGGTATGCCAAACATTTATGCTCTAGACCTTGTGGTTAAAGAACAGAAGATGTTTGAAGTTTTACCACATACATATATAGACGGAAGGACGGACGGACAGACGGACAACGCCAAAACAATATGGTGTCCGCCTAGCGACCGGGAGGTCATGGGTTCGATCCCCACCGAGGGAGCGTTCTTTAGAACTCCCCCATAGACACCAAGTACTGGTTCTAGGTCCAGGAAACGGACTCGAAAGCGTTAATATAAGCCTTAGACTTTTGATGAAATCGAGCTAAAATAAATAGGTTTAAACTAAAACAATGTCCATCCGCCTTCGCCGGGGGGATAATAAAAAAAGTTGCTTCATGAAAATCTAAATATATTTTCACAACTTTGCTTCAGCTTATGTCGATAGTACAATACCTTTGGAGATCTTGAATTATGGTTTGGTCGGTAAATTGTGCCATGATGACAAAAGTACACTTTAAATCCAAGGCTGATGAACTGTTTCCCATTCAGCCACTGTACCCTTTTCTTGTTGACAATATTTGAGCCTGATTCAAAAACAAACAAGAACATATAAATCAATTGATAATGTTCCTACTCTTACCATATGTTTGCTACATAACAAGCTATTGTCTACTTAATGAAAAGGTTTGTTTATGTCTTTAACTGAAGTTCTAGTTAAGAGAAGTAATGTTTTGATAAAATAAATAAGTGGCGGTAACAAAAAAAGTAAACGATATATATGTTTCTACAACTCTTGTCATTTTGAATATGAATATATGAAGTATATTGAAGGCTGGTGACCTAAAACACAAATAAAGCATGTTTTTTTCTAACTCTTGTCTTTTTCCATGTGAATAAATAAAGTATAGTGACTGCTGACACAGTGAAACACAATTAAAACATGTGTTTTTTTCTAGTTCTTGTATTTGTGGATATGAATACATGAAGTATATTGAATGCTGGTGACCTTAAACACAATCAACCGATATGTTTTTTCTAACTCTTGTCATTTCGCATGTGAATAAATGAAGTACAGTGTATATTGACTGCTGCCATCTTGAAACACAATTAAAGCATGTGTTTCTTTCTAACTCTTGTCATTTTGTATGTGAATAAATGAATTATATTGAAGGCTGGTGACATAAAACACAAATAAAGCATGTGTTTTTTCTATCTCTTGTCATGGTGCATGTGAATAAATGAAGTATATTGACTTCTGCCATCGTGCAACACAATTAAAGTATGTTTTTTGTCTAACTCTTGTAATTTTGCATTTGAATAAATGAATTACATTGACTGCTGCCACCATGAAACACAATAAAAGTATGTGTTTTTTCGAGCTCTTGTCATTAATGTACATGTGAATAAATGAAGTATATTTACTGCTGCCACCGTGAAACAAATAAAAGCATGTGCTTTTTCTAGCTCTTGTCATTTTGCATGTGAATAAATGAAGTATATTTACTGCTGGCACCGTGAAACACAATTAAACGATATGTCATGAAACAGGTTGTACAGCGGGAATTTCGGTACCGGCGAGTTTAAGTTCTTGGGTAGAATGACCGAAATCCCCGCTAACAGGCAACTTATGCTGTCAAGAGTACTTAATAATTAACATTGATATTATTTTTTGGCACGTTAACATTCATGCGAATCCAAAAACTAATCTTACCAATGACAAATTGATCCTTTCAGATGTAAAAATGGGGGATTTCGGTACTAAGCGGGCGAATGTAGAATTACTGAATCCCCACTACAAGTGATTATTTTTCAAAAGAAGTGGGATATTATTGTTAAGATTTGTCTGTACCACTACTTTTTAATATCAAAAAAGCTCCTAGATGATTTGTTGACACTTGAATGTCTTTACAGTGTGGATTTCGGTACCTGACCGTGCTTTGGACTATGAATTCGTACTCGGAATCCCAATAATAATGTTTATATTTTAGTTTTTCACTACCAAAAGTGGAAAAAAACAATGTTTGATCAGTGAATTTTGCAATATTCTATCTTAATATCCGCAGTATTTTTATAAATAGTTAATATTAATGAGGATTTCGGTATTTCTACACACCGATTGAAACACAAATTAACGCACATGTTTTAACTAACTCTAGTCATTCTTGATATGAGTAAATGGGGTGTTTCATGGCCGAATAAATGTATTTTGACTACTGGTGACCTACCGGTACTTCTTTTACCAAACCCTTTGCTACTGTTGCCAACAGCATATCTTGTGTTGTTTGTACTTCGTGATCACGAAGGCTTTCAAGGCATTCTTGAAGTGAAACAAAATCACAACCTCGGCCATTTTGTAGTCGGTAACTCGCAAGGCAGAGAACGATTTGTGGTACACACTTAAATCTTGTCATCTACCATCCTAACTGTTTACAAATCGGGTCTACGAACAAAGACAACCATATCAATTACACATATCTGTGACGACAATGGAAATTCCATTAAAATGCTAGACAGTGTCGAAATATTGCACATAATTGCCACTCACCGGTTTTGTTGATTTTTTGCGCGCTGTGACCTTGTTTGGTCAAGGATATCTTAATTTGCATTTGACCAGTACTACAGCGAGCGTAAGTTCCAATGAACCGGGATAAAAGAGTGCTTGAACTGGATCAGCACGTAACACAGCTTAAATTGCACTTAATTAGTACTTATCTTCAGTTGCTCTGACCATGACTAAAATCTTTTATTTTGCACTAAAACCGAAACTAGAGAGATATTAGTTACTGAACAAGTACTTGAGCTAAAGTTGAGCGAAACCAATGCTATATTAAGATTGAGTTGCACTAAACAACTACTTAAGATTGCTTGAGTTTGTGTGCATCAGAACTGAAGAAAAATGAAGTTGAAAGGAACCAGTCCATAAAAGTGATGAAGATGAAATGAACCAGTATGCACATTTAAAATTGCAGTAAATATGTACATATAAGAGAGATGAAGATTTGATGAACGAATACTGTAAGACATGAAGTTACCAGCTAGAGCAAATTAAAATACGACTTAAGGCTTTGCAATTATCGCAAAAATCGTCGACTTGGCTCTATATATGTACATGGCAAATAGCTTTATTGTTTAGGCCAAAACAGTTTAAACTTTCTTCTTCATACAAGCTCTTCTTCAAAAACATCTAACCAAACATAAAAAACATTTCTCAGAGAGTTTAAAGCGGTTGTGATCAACTCAAAATAGTGATTATTTGAAAATTAAATAATGAACATCATTCCATACCAGCCGCATTAGGACTGTCGAAAACGTGTTCAAGTATTTGCCTAGAGATCGGGCAAATGACATTTTAAACCCACCTGGTTCCTTAAGATGTTTTTGCGAATTAATATACATGTAAATTCATAATACGCGCGACAATTAAGTTGTGTCATTGAAGACATTTATTTTTTATGTATCTTTCTTTTTTGGCCATTCACTTAAACAACGATGAGGAATTCTGTCCAGAGTACAATAAAATATAATTGTTCGAGCGGTTTGTATTCAGCAATCAATGCGAATATGAGTTGTTCGTTGTCTGATAACACAATATATAATTTTTTTGTTTAATTCTAATATTTATTCACAAATATTTTGATAAAAGGAAAGTACATAAATATCATTAACAATTTACAAATATTTCTCATTTTGCCACTACAGATTTTGTTGATTTTTGTGCGCGCTGTAACCTAGGATATTGGATGATTTGAGAATTCTTAAATCTCAACATAAAAGTCATCTAGCCAACCCAACAACTATCCCAGTGATATGTTTGAAATCGGGTTCACTGCATCTCCGAGTTCTGATGGAAATGAAAAAATAAAACTTAAAAGAAATGTTTTAAAACGGTTTAGATTTCAATCGCGAGAATTTAAAAAGTTTACTTTTTATTCATTAATGGACACGTAAAAATAACGTTTCACACCTCGACCAATCGGATGGGCGATTATTCAAAACATCATGAGTATTTATGTTTATCTATATATGGGATAGAGCGTCTGTGTAGACATTCCACTTATGGGTCGATTTTTTTTCATTCGTAAAGAAAAAATGAGTCTTTCCCGCAGGGCGGTTTTATTTGCAAACCTTTTACACACGTTGATATTTTGAAAGCACTTCAATTAATTCTAAATTGTCAGTGTTTACCAGCTCTTTATTTAAACGGTTCAAATCTTGTAAAAAAATGTAAATCAAACTAAACTAACAAGAGCTATAGCTGCTCTGAATCAGTACTATAGAGCGTAGGTTGGAACTAAACAATCAATAAACAGAGCTTTAGATTCACTTAACCAGTGTAAAACGAGCTATTAAGTTGCATTGAGCCAGTCGTTAAAGAACTGCACATGGGCCAACAAAAGGTAATGGTGTTCTAAAAAGAGCTTAAGTTGAATTTGACTAGCAATTAAGGGAGCTTCAGTAGAACTGAATCAGTACTGACCTTAAATTACGCACGCCGAATGTGTACTGAGTAAGTATTACAGGGAGCATAAGTTGAGTTGAATCAGCATTGAAGAAGGCAAAAATGCACTGAATGAGAGCTTAAGTTGTTCTGGACCAGTACCAAAGAGAGCTAAAGTTGCATTAAACCAGTGCTAAAGAGAGCTTAAGTTGTACTGTACCAGTGCTAAAGAAAGCATAAATTGCACTGAACCAGTGCTAAAGAGAGCTATCATAGCTCTTAATTTGTACTCAAAAGAGCTTAAGTTGCTCTGAACCAGTGCTGAAGAGAGCTAAAGTTGTACTGAACCAGTGCTAAAGAGAGATAAAGTTGTACTGGACGAGTACTAAAGAGAACTAAAGTTGCACTGAACCAGTGCTAAAAAGAGCTTACGTTGCTCTGAAAAAGTGCTAATGAGAGCTTAAATAGCTTTTTAGCAGTTTTTAAAAGAGCTTAAGTTCAACTGAATCATTCTAAAGAGAGTTAAAGTTGCAATTAAACCAGTGCTAAAGCGAGCTTAAGTGGCACTGAACCAGTGCTTAAGTGGGCTAAAGTTGCTCTGAATCAGTGCTAAAGAGTGCTAACATTGCTCTTTATCAGCACTAAAAAGAGCTTAAGTTGCGCGAAACCAGTACTAAAGAGAGCTAAAATTGCTCTAAACCAGTGCTAAAGATAGCTAAAATTGCTCCTAATCAGTACTTAAACGAGCTAGAGTTGAACTGAATCATACTTATTAGAGCTTATGTGGCACTGACCAGGAACTAAAGAGGTATTAAGTGGTACTTTACCAGTAGAAAAGGGAACTTATGTTGCTCTGAAACAGTACTTACTGGAGCTCAAATAGCACTAACAAGTACTAAAGTACCACTAAAAGATACTAACGAGAGCTAAAGTTGAAGTAATCAGAAAGATGAAATTGCAAGGAACCAGTTCAAACAGTGATTATGAGTATGAACACGCTGAAATTGCAGAAAATTGGTACATAGGGAGATGAAGGTCTGTTGAAAGAGTTTTTAAGACACGAAGTAACCAGATAAGGCAAATTATGTCTATCTATATATCTTTTCTTCAGAAGCATATATGCAATCATCACATCCTTTCGCATCCTTTCGCACAGTGTAAAGAGCGGGTTTGGTCTATTGCAAATTATTTATTAATTGGATTATTTGGGAACTTATAAATGAAAATGATTCCTTACTTGCCGAATTGGGACTGTCGAAAACTTGTTCAAGTATTTGCCTACAGAAAAGGCGAATAATTTTAAATAATATAAAAAAAACAGAGATTTCGTTTGATATCTTAAACGCATCTAGTTCCCGAAGATTTATGAGCGAAGTAATATACGCTCACCATACAAATAAGTTGTGTTAATGTAGACAATTATTTTCAGTTGTTCTATTTTTGGGGCAATTCATTTAACAACGATATGAACTCTGACAAGTGTGGACCAAAATACGAGATTCCGAGCGGTCTATAGTCAAATGTCAATGCGAATATAAGTTGGTCATTGTCCGATAATTTATTTTAATTTTACATTAATTTACAAGTACTTTGTTGAAATTAAAATGCGGGAAAGTGTACAAATACTGCACATACTCGCCACCCACAGAATGTATTGATTTGAGTACGCGCTTCTGGTATAGGAAAAGAATGGTTTGAGGCTTTTGAACAACGCAGCATGAAAAGTCACCACACCAATCGAACCACAAATATGTCCGTATTTTGCATTCAGTTAGGAGGAAATATTATATAGAAATAGTTTTTATATCAGTCACTACTCACCTATAGCTCTGAGGGAAAATAATATAATAAAACTTACCGAGTATTTGAATAGTTAACTTCTAATTCATGAAATGAAACGTAAAAATTACATTTCATTTTCGACTAATCAAATTGACGATAATTCAAAACATCATGATACTTAATACTTGTCTATTTGTGGGATAACCCGTCTATGTAAACAGCCCACTGAAGGGTCAATTAATATGTTTAATTCATGAAAAAAAACGAATTTTGTGCAGAGGACGGTTTTATTTACAAACCCTTTACAAACGTTGATATTTCGACCGCACGTTCGTATTTATTCACGTGGCTGGAGTCCATTCATTCTCAAGCGTCACTGTTTATCTGCTCGTCATTTAAACAGTTAAAATCTATTGAAACTAATGTAAAGAAATCAAAAACCCTTATTTTTCATAGGATTGCACTTTGCAATACTCATGTGCACACATGACGAAAGAAAGATTTAAAGAGGAGTCTACTTAAATATAATTAAATTTGTGTCCTACCACAATTCGTGGGTTCGACTGATTTATTATATTTTGTTAAACCATATTACGTTTATGTAAGGCAATGTCCTTACACAAGTATTTGTTATGGCCAAAGCGCGTTCCCTGTTTGTTCTCAGATAAGCATTTCTTAATTAAATGTCACTAAATTTCGAAACGCCATTTTTATCTATACTTCCTCAGGATCAGGACATTATCCCAATTTGTGCGCATGGTCATGTTTTCTCTGCTGAAAATTGCATTGCCATGATACTTTAATTGGACAAATCGTTAACGCTAAAATGTAAGAGATGGTCAAGCGAGTTGAAAATTAACTGAACCGGTGCTTAAGAGTGATAAAGTTGCAATGAAGCAGTACTAAAGAGAGCATAATTTGAAGTCAATACGCACTAAGTTGAGATTAAAGGGGCCTTTTCACAGATTTTGGCATTTTTTAACTTATTCATTAAATGCTTTATATCGATAAATGTAAACATTGGATCGTAAAAGCTCCAGTAAAAAATCAAGAATAAAATTTAAAAAAGGAAAAGAACATTGCCCGGGCCAGGTTTCGAACCAGTGACCCCTGGAGTCCTGCCAGAGTCCTGAAGTAAAAACGCTTTAGCCTACTGAGCTATTCCGCCGAGTATATATACTTAAGGTATTTTATACCTTATAAAAGCAATCTTCGTAGTTTCACAAAATTTAACGACAAAAACAGAACTCTCCAAATTATTCAATCGTTTCGCGTTGCAACGCTTTATAATATTTAGGTTTTAAAATCGTCAAAAGATGCATATAATGGCTATATTAGACCATGGTAAATGTTCAGTATTACTGTTTCCTCACAAATATCATAACTAAAACGAAAATTTGCGAATCTGAAACAACTTTTTTCAATTTTGTCAATTTACCAAAGCGTGAAAAGATCCCTTTAAATTGTACTGAAGCAGTATTTAGAGCGCTTCAGTTCTACTTCACCCCTACTAACTTAAGTTAACTAAAGTTGAACTAAACCAGTATCAACTTGGTCTGAAGTTGAACTTTATCAGTAATAAAGTTAACATAATTTCTATATAACCAGTACCAAAGTGAGTTTAGGTAAACACTAAAACACTTCGTTAGACAGCCTAAGTTGCTCTGAATCAGTGTTTAAAAGAGTTTCAGTTGCACTTAGGCATAACTGAATTGAGCTCAAGTTGCACTTAACCAGTACTTAAGTGAGCTTCAGTTGTACTAAACTGGAACAAAGATTGGCTTCAGTTGCCATGAATCAGAACTAAAGAGAGCTTAGTTTACACTGAACTAGTACTAAAGGGGCATTAGTTGTACGGAACCAGTACTTAAAAAAGCTTGAGTTGAACTGCACCAGTGCAAACGAGAGCTAGGGCCGCACTAAATTAGTACTAAACAGAGCTTAAGTTGTACTCAGCCATTACTAACGAGAGCTTAAAATCCATACAACAATTAAACAGAGAGCATATGTAGTAATGAGTCAGTACTAACGGGAGATGGAGATGTACTGAGAAAATACTTAAGAGAGATTAAGTTGAACTGAACCAGAGAGCATATGTTATACTGAACAAGTATTTAAGGCAGCTTCAGTTGAAGTGAACCAGAATTTTAAAAAAGATGAAGATGACGGAAACCAGTACACAAACGTGATGAAGATTAAATTAACCTTAATGGAAGATTTTACGATGCAGTAAATTGCAACTAAAGGAAGATTATGGTGTAGTAAATGAATATTTATAGAAACGAATTCACCAGATAAGGCATATTAAAAGACGACTTAAAGTTTTGAAATGATGACAAAAAACGTCGCCTTAGTTCTTGATGTAACATAATGCTAAGATATATTACTAAGAATAGTATTTATCTTTATTTGTTTCGCATCAAGTCTAAATAGATATGCAAACATACACCATATGTTAACTTCAAACTAGATAATGAGAATGTACAAAGTTAATTGCCCATTGCTTGCTTCGCTTATTAGTCATGTCTTGTGTATCCATGCGGTCCATTGATTGTTGTATAATTTCATGTAAATAGCGGACTGACATCCATATACGTCCGTTGCATACATCATAGTATGTCACTGCCGTTGGGCACGTGGTTTTGCAAACGTTCCCTTGGGAAATTGCACACATCACCATTGATTGTTCAAATCTATATTAATATATTGTTCCTAAGTAGAGAGGACAGTACCACGCACACGGCTGGATATTGCGGTCTCGCAATTTTTTTTGTCAAGGGGCCGATAGGCCGTTGCATTTAGCCTGTAGTTCAAAATATTTTACGAACATTGGAAAACTTTAGATTAGCAAAATTAAATCAATAGAAATAAATCGCTATGAGCACTGAAATGAAGTAGTATACGTTTATTATGTTTCAAAGAATACGTGACATTGATATGTACAGCAGCCGATAGCATAATTGATTACGTCCGTACTGTTAAACATATCTTCTGCACTTAGTCCCTTCTTCAGAAACATCTAGGCAATCATCAGATTTTTTCGCAAAAAGTTTAAAGCGTGGGCGGTAAACTTCAAAATGAGTTTATTTAGAAAATAAATAATCGAAAGCACTATATATTTGCCTCATATCGACTGTCGTAAACTTTTGTAATTATTTGCATAGAGATCAAGCGAGTAATGTTAGATCAAAATAAATCAAATAAATGAAAATAAATTTCGTTCGATACTTTAAACGAACCAAGTAACCCAAGATCCATGAGCGAGTGATTATACTTGCATCATACGCGATGCAAAAAAGTGGTGGTTGTGAAAAGATGTATTTTCGATTTATCTTTTTTATTGTTTTCATGAAAACAAAGATTTCGATTTTTGGCACGTGTTCAAAAAAGTACGAGAGTCCGAGCGGTTAAAAGTTATTAATAAACGCGAAAAACAGTTTCTGATTGTTCCATAAACAAAGATAACGAAAAATTCATAATTTTTGGTGAACACTGTGGTTTTTATTTATTAAAAGGTAACATTCTGGCCGTTATAATAATATATATATATATATATATATAGAACCATATAGATGTTAACTTGGGAAAAATGTATTTTGCTTTACGGTTATAGGGTATTCGGCATTGAATGCGCACCGCATTAAAGTGTTTATTAATGTTGAGCGGAAATATTTAACGCAATATTTACATACAAAAAGTCACGAAGAAAAATAGTTTGCAATTGGAATGAATGTGTTGTTTTAACCCCATCATTGGTAACTAGCAAGAATGCTTAAAAACGCAACCAAATAAATTCAAGCGCAACAATTAACACAGATTACGTGCACATTAATTTTGCACAAAAATTGCCATGCGATGCGTGGAAATATCACCCCAAAAATAAAACCGTGAACATAAATGCGACGACGTGAATTTATTTTCTGATCACAAGGATCATGTTTTATATAAAGTTTTACCATAATTTTAAATTTCAACTATTTTAGCTCACATAACACATGTATTATCAATATTTTCAAAAATAAATTGCATTTGAAATGTTGAAGGGAAATTAATGAAAGAATGGGATATAAAAGTAGCATCGTTACGTATGTTTTTCGTACGATGTTTGATAAGACGGGCTCCGGGAGAACCTCATTTCTACGTACTATTATTTCCCAGTGCAGATCACGAGGATCACATTTTCATAGCCCAAATAATATTCTACCCAGTTAAAGTCGACAGTGATACAAAATTGTAAACACCAAGTAATGGTACCCGTGAAACGACGTCTTTATCTACCATAACAATTCTTCTCCCACCACCACTACCTTACCCACCACATACACAAGGGGCATGTATTCAAGAAAGTACTAGTTGAAAGACAGCATTTCCTGAGTTGACTAATTGTGTATGCGTAATCGATTTATTGCAGACACACGGACATAAAAAACGATTATCAATATTATTATTTTTCAGCTAAGCTTTGAGCGATATTTACCAAGCAGTTAAAGAAAAATAATGTCCACTAAATTAAAATTGTATTTTAAACTTTATACAAAATATAATGGCAACAACAGAACTCTCAAAATTATTCAGTCGTTTCGCGTTGCAACGCTTTATAATTTTCAGATTTTTAATCGTCAAAAGATGAATATAATGGATATTTTAGAGCATGGTAAATGTTCAGTATTTACTGTTTCCTCACAAATATCATAACTAAAACGAAAATTTGCGAATCTGAAGAACGTTCTTTATTTTTGTTTCAATTTACCAAAACATGAAAAGGCCCCTTTAAGGATTGTGTGCGTTTTAGTAAATTGAGCGTCGCTATATGACTTGAAATCTCGATACTGGTCATGTGAAGCATTTGTGACGAATGCACGGAATGTTATCATCGGACACGTGGCTGATACAAGCTGAAACGATCGGGGAATGTTCCTGCCTTGAAAATGCACGTGATGTAATAGATACATGTATTAATATCAGGTGTTTGGCGCGTGGCAAGTTCACCGAAACACTTTCAATATGGCAGAAAACAACATTTTTCATCACTTTGAAAAAGAAATCTGAGATAATACATATGATGAAATGGATAAAAGTATTTACATGGCTCGTAAGCGCAAGATGGAAACATTTGATACCTTGTCAGTTGTACATACATGTATGCCAATCGATAACTTCAACGATTTTAGCACTCTGTGGGTTCTTTTACGAAGAAGAATCGACCGAGAAAAAGAACCATATTAAGTAACTTAGAATAAATCAGTTACAATAATTATTATGTAGAAAGTGATTTTAAACAAATACTTGCTCCATACGATAGCAAATATATACACATCCATTTGCTTTTAGTTTTCTTCCTCGAAAAATATAGTCGCCCTAAACTGTCAGAGTTTTATTTCCCCATGGGATTCTAGCATATAATATGTGCATGGCTCGATTTTAAATGATATTGATAAGCTTATTTTTTTAGTGTTTCAATTATAAATAAAAACAACCAAAATGCATGGCTTTGCTATGGAAGCATAAACCTGCCCTTTTGATTTGTGAGTTATGTCTTTTGACTTGTGACTTTGGACTTGTGACTTTTGACTTTTGACTTTCGACATGTGACTTGTGACATAATTCGGCTCGTTGTTGAATGAAATATGGCAGACAAAAACGCTTTATATTTTAGAACGTTTTTCTTATTTAATTAAGGTATTTTCTAACATAGTCTCTTCTAAAATCATATCTTATCATTTTGGTTAGCTGCAACTGGAAAGCTGCTGAGCATCTCGTTTTGTCGACTGTGTGGTCTTATTCAAAATGTAAGTGTTATACAAAGCCCTCTCAAGTGTAGATTCTTTTAAAATTATTATTTCAATGACGATTGTGAAAGCTGTAATTATTCTCTATATTAAAATACCATTTGATACAATGAGGGTTGATTAATTTTTCAATATAAATCCCCATTAATTATGTTGCGAATAGTGTCGCCAAAAACCAAAGATCGGGATAGCAGAGTGACTGAGTTGTTTACACATTTTACTTGTGACTGGAGGATTCTCTGGCATTCCGGTTTTCAACTCTGCTAGGTTTAGGCTAGCTGGTGTTTCACTTGTCAAGAAACTAAACACCGATCCTGTAAGATATTCAAGAGAGTGTCTATATGCCCCAAACTTTCTGTACTATCAATCTTAGATCTATTCTGTTATATATTATCCAAAGCAAACCCTTGAAATGCTTGTTCAAGGTTGAAACACACAAAAATCATCAACATTTCATTTAAAATATTCATTAACACTTTGCAAGAACATATAATACCAGAAATCATCATGTAATTTTCGTACATTATCCTGACTGTTCGCACTATTTTTATGTTTTATTTTTACAGATATGGACTTGACACGAAAATCAAAATGAAGATTTGGCTCATACTATGAATAATGTGGACGCTTTTTGACGTGGTGAAATTTGTTGTACCAACTTATTTGCCAAAGGAAACTTTAAATCAGAGATCTGAACTTATTATTGAATATTTCAAACTTGGTTTCAAATACACCGAGATTCTAGGATTTTTATTAAATAGACATTGGATTTTGTTGTCAATGCGGCAAATATATTAAATCCTTACGAAGTTTAACCTGAAAGGTCAGGTATTACAGACTGACTCGACATTTGATACAGTTATTGATACCATTCAAAAAGAGTTGAACACGTGTGGACAAACTCTGGGTTATAGATCTATGTGGCAACGGCTTGGAGATAATCATAATGTGAAGACAACTCATCAGGAAGTTATGGAGGTAATGAAGATTTTAGATCCTGACGGCACTTTGGATTTTGTATTCATGATGTTATTGATGGTTTTAGTAGAAAACTTATCTGGCTAGAGGTATCAGATACAAAATCCAAAAATCATTTCGAAGTATTTTTTTTGATTTCCTGAAGTTAATTAAAAAGGCACCTCGTATCATACGCTGTGGTGCTGGAACAGAAAACTCTGATGTATGCCTTTTACAACAGTTCTTTCGGTACAATGCATCCGACGTTTTCGCAAAACACACACGTGTATTTTTATTGGTAAAAGTACTTCCAATCAGCAAATTGAACGCTGGTGGGGCTCTTTATTACAACAAGGTTTACAGCGGCGGCTGAGCTTCTTTAAAGACTTGCGTGATTCTGGACGATATGATGAACTCGACCCAATCCATTATGTTTATCTGAAATTTTGGTTTATGGATCTAATTCAAACACACCTTCATCGAATTGCTCAAAATTGGAATACTCACACGATTAAACCCCAAAAGAATAACGAGCTAAATTATGGAAAACTTGACGTGTGTTCTATTTACCAGATTTATTTGATAGCCAAGATTTTTTCACAAACGTTGATATACAAGACGTAATTTGCTGTCAACGAATGTACTCCTATCCGAAGAAAAGAAAAAAGACTTTAAAGAATTGGCTCAACTCCTGAAACCGGATTTGCAAATGCCACATGAAGCTGATACTGCCTTGCAAATGTTTTTCGAGTAATTGTATTGGTGATGTTAGCAGACAACCAGTGATTGAAACGACTACACAACTGTAAATTCATGAAAAGCTACTACTGCACCGAGCGGTCTGCCATCCAGTGGAGAAACCGATACTCCAGGAAGAACATTCTAGGATAATAAACAACGGCAGCTTTTTTCTAAGGAACTCATATGGACTATCTTCATCTAAAATGACAGTGATTTGTTTCTGTTTTGAAAAATTATGATATTATCCTTATGTTGATTAACACAACTTTTGTTAATGTAAGTCTCTCAAATTCAATAAAATGGCTGAACGTTATAGTAGTAGCGTACTTATACATGTTGCATAATTATACATGTATTCGCAATAAATATTTCAATCAAGCTGATCTCATTGACAATTTAGACGTTGATGCATTTATTTGTGTTTTGCGTATAGAAAAAACACGAATTGCATTAACGTTCGCCCATTTTCAAGGCGTTGTTTTATGTGCCCAAAACTTATTTATGTTAACATCGAACAGTGGTTGGAGAATACGCAATGTAGAACGTGTTACTCTTCAGTAGAATTTTTAAGGACAAAAATAGTTATAAGAAAGTATGAAGATTTAAGGTCAAAGCAAACAGAAAAATGCTTATTTAAAGGCCTTGCCCTTGTTGTCACGATGGCCTTGACCCATTGACTTTTAAAAAATTATAACGGATAATACTTGTGAAAGTGCATTTGCTCACATAGTTTGAAGGTCCAAGATGAATGTCACAATTAGAGAACAAAAATCAAATTGTAGTGATATTTAACGTGTCTCGAATATAAGTCACTCAGTGATGATAGGAATTTCATATAACATGGCAAAAACTCTTTACTTCTACCAGATGATGTTTATTGGGCATCACACAGATTTCTCGCTTCAAGGTTATTGTTGCACTAGGAGGACAAAAGCCCTTTTTTCCAAAACATATTATTTGCAGAGTAACTGATGATAGGATATTAAAATAGCCAAGCAAGAATTCCACTATAAATAGACGATGTGTTGCACGCAACACCAAGGTCCCTCTTTCTAAGGCTAAGGTCTCAAATGCCTATTGTCAAATTATGGTGCAATGTTTTGTGTCATGTTGACACAAAATCATGGGCAGTAATTGGATGCGACTTCGTTAAGGAGATATATGTTAAAGAGCAAAAGACCTCAGAGATTTCAATTTTATTGTTGAACCCAAAAGGAACACATAAACAAAGCAAGATGTAGGACATTTTAAATGTCACTGATCAAATCTAAAACACATTTCCAATTTGGACTTGGGCAGCTGTGAAATAACTTACTTGCCTCAAATATTTGCCCTAGATTGGGTCAAGGCTAAGTCTCAATTGAGTCATGGTTAAGTCTGAATTTGGTCTGGTTAAGTCAGGATCCGATCAATGTTAAATCTGGATTGGGTCAATGTCAAGTCTACAATTGGACAAGGTTAAGTCTGGATTGGGTCAATTTTAAGTCTGAACTGAGTCATGGTTAAGTCTGCATTGGGTCAAAGTCAAGTCAGGATTTGGTCAATGTTAAATCTAGATCGGGTCAATGATAAGTCTGGATTAGGTCAATATTAAATCTGGATTCTTACACTTAGTTTTAATGTATAGTTAGTGTTGGGATGCAAACATTCCATATGATTCCAAAAAGTCTTGATAGGAACATTCTTTTCCATTTCTGTCTTCTAATTCCATTATTTCAGTTCCATCATACTGAGATAAATGAACCTCCATGTCGTTCAGTGAACCCTTCTGGCTCTTCCCCTCAGGAAAGAAGAGCGTTTTCCCTAACTCAAGCAAAGAGTCAACATCCTGGGTTTATTCATTAGTAAGAAATTATAACAAAACTAGAAATGTGTCTTCTGATATGGTGCCCCCATTAAAAGAAACATGCAGCACAGGACTAAACATCATGGACTAATGCACCGACTGATGATGTAATTGCTCATTCTGTGAGCAGATACATAGTCATACCAAGGATTACAGACCCATACTATCATGCCTGTTACACAAGCTCATTCAGCCAACTCATCGGGCATACAGCCGACTCACCGGACCTACAGCCAAATCATCGGATCGATAGGGACTAAAGCCAACTCAGCGGACCTATAGCCACCTCACCGTGCCTATTGCCAACACACCGGGCCTAGATCCAACTCATCGGACCTATAGCCATCTCACTGAGCCTATAGCCATCTCACCGGACCTACAGCAAACTCAGCGGGCCTACAGCCAACACACCAGACTTGCAGTCAACTCTCCGGGCCTATAGTCAACTCACCGGGCCTAGAGCCTGTACAACGGACCTTCATACATTTCACCGGACCCAAAAATTGCTGAAATTGCCTTGAAATATGAGTGTTCGTGCACTGAACAATGCTATGCTCGGGTTTAAAAGACTCTTCTTGCAGCAAAGTATGGAAGCATAAACCTGCCCTTTTGATTTGTTAGTTATTTCTTTTAACTTGTGACTTTTGACTTGTGACTATTTACTTTCGACTTGTGAATTACCTGTTTGACATACTTTGGCGCGTTTTTGAATAAAAAGGCAGACACCGATTCTTCTGACGATGTAAGTAAGATTTTAATGTTAAAGGGCAATTTATATCACATGTACGGGAGATTCTACGGATATCTCTCTGATCATTTTATTAATATCATTTGAACTTCTGAAATCTCAACCGATTGCTAAGAGTTTATCAGGTACCACTTTTCATACAAGGACTTAAATTATTTGTATTTACCAAAGTTAGCTTCACTTCTTCACTTTACACCATTTGTAGTTTGAATCCGGTAAATTAGTCATTGCTAACATTCTTTCGGTTCTTTTTTGATAATTATTTTTACTGTAATAATAATCATGAACATAGACTATTTGTTAACTTCACGAGGTAATATATCATGATGGATCTACATTTCGTTTTACATTTACTATGCATCACAATAAATCGTGGTATGCTTTGGGTAATCGTGCAGCCCTGTATGACAGGGTGTTACCGCATGATCTCTGAGTGATGTTATGCTGCTAATAAATTAAATATATTCCTTCAGGATATATTTTTTTACAGCAAAGTGAAAGGATTTGTAAAATTGTTCATTTACAAACGTATATATTACAGGACATGAATAGAAGAGAGCGGATAAAACAAATTCTCGAAACATTCGATCGAAGAAAACAAAAAAGAAGGTACCATAAAAGGCCGCGACAAGAACTGGTTACAAGGAAACTCAGGTAATTAAAAAGTGTGAAACAATGTTTTTTACCAAAAATGTTCAAATCATGTCCCCTGGGGTCAAATTGATCATCACATAGGGGTCGGGGTAAACACCACAGGATACCCTTTAACACCCTGGATACAACGAGACACCCTGGGGCCCCCAAAATTATAGAAAGCTTTGATTTTAATTTATTTCTTAAGTTTAACCCTTAAAGTAATCAGTTGAGTTATTGAAGTAAACATTTGAAAGAGTAAACATACATTTAAGAGCGCTATGAAACGCGAGTCATACAATTTCTGAGCTGTGTAAACATCCCAGAATGCCCAAATTGTTATTTTGGTCCTGGGACTTTGAACAATTTTATCTGGTAATACTGAAATGAGTAAGAAATGTTTAGCATTTTATGTTTATTTTCTAGCTATTACACTGAAAAACTAAAATAGAGTGAACATTTTTAGGTTTTGTGCACTAAGATGTCCTAGGGTTTTATTTCGTACCAGACATGGGGCGAATTACTAACAGAAGTAATGCATTGAATAAGCATTATTTGCCATAAGTGTACATTAAATTAGCATGACTGCAATTTGACTAAGTAATGTATTAAATTATTTAAAAAAATAATGCATTATTTTATTCATGTGCTGATGACTACAAAAGATAACTGTATAAATTTATGCGAATTGCAAATTAATCACTGTTCACTCTATTTTGTATTTTAAGTACAACGTATGAAATTTGAATTTAGCATAAGTAACTATTAACTGTGAAATTTCTACTCTAGGAACATGTAGGTATGTACATAAAGATAACAGTTCAAAATCTCAGATTTCATCTGATCACAGTTGCACTTTATATACATTAACTGTTCAAACAAGTTCTAACATTGCATGTTTTTTGTGCATTTTTTTTTTCAAAATATGCAATGCATAGATTATATACAGGCTTTGCCATGTATAAGGTTAATATTGAAATTGAGCGTTTTCATGTCAAGCATTTTCAGGAATTGAAATCTGTCGTAATGATTAAAATGTAAATTTGCAAATGTCAGTAAATTATTCATATATTATCATGGCAAGTTCATCCGCTTGACTAAGAAGCAACTTGATAATATTCCATGGACTTATTACATAACTAGCCTTAACATGTACAGTAAAAGTTATGCTTTGTATATAATATTGACTAAGTTCTCACCTTCCTTTGACATCTTAATTAATACCCCAACAAGCCGTTTATCACACCCATTTGGCAAAGAAATATATTGGCAATCTATTTAATTTAAAAGATAACTTATTGGGAAAAAACTTTTCATGTCACGTAAATCTGCGTTCATCTTATTTGGATTGTATCTTTCTGAAATCTCAAATTTATCTTAACTTTAAATGAATATAATATATTGTATATAAATATATACATGGTTGCACAAATGTTATTTACCCTCATGTAATTGTGAATGTTAGATTTGATTTTGATGCTGTCCTTTATTTCAGAACAACTACAGTGTTAACAGTTTGCATTTTGCAATAAATTTCAAATTTTTATCGGTTACATTTTCAGGAATATCAATGTGCTTAAAAATTGGTGGGAAATTCATCGTCCCCAAATGCGTGTGTGCAGTGAAATGATTGAAATGTCAGATATAGATAATTTGCTATCAAAAATTGGTCTGTTTTAACGAATATCATGATTTATTCTTAAAATTGTTAATATTGACTGTTACATGGAACAACAGTCTACTTCAAATGAGAATACATGTACAATGAAAAGATTAAGGCTTAAATGTACAGTCATCAGTATTATCTTTTTTGTAACTTACAGTGAACACATATCAAACTTCAAATGAATTATAATGTCTCTCCTACACAAAGATATGAGATACATAGATACAGGTTACAGATTTAATCAATCTTTACCATTTATCAGCAGGAAAAGTTGACTTATTTTAATAATTAATTAATAATCATTTATGTTGTTAACTATAGGCCCGGTGTGTTGGCTATAGGCCCGGTGTGTTTGCTATAGGCTCGGTGAGTCGACTATAGGTCCGCTGAGTTGGCTTTAGGCCCGGAGTGTTGGCTATAGGGGCGGTGATTTGGCTGTAGGCCCAGTGAGTTATGACTTTTGACTTAAACGGTATAACACCAAAAATAAAGATAAAAGATTAGAGGTTCTTGTGCTCTGCACTTTATCACTACGATTAACTTAACACCGAAGCTAATAAGGAAGTTCTGCTCCGAACAAACAAAATCGACTTAATCGCAACAAATCTGTTTATCTTGAAATGATAATTCTGAATATGCATTGAAACCATCTATCATACTATGAAATAACATGTACATGTACGAAGTTTATATTAAATCCCTTTTTCTACATCATGAGAAACAAGAGGTAACAAGAAGTGGATCGGACTGACGAAAGAACGGTATGACTATTATATGCCACCAAAGAAAATGTTGAAAATAACATTCGGATAGTCATCAATTTAAATTATTCAAGAAATATTCATTTGGAACGCTTCTCATTGACGATTGGAAAATACTTAGTTTGAACTCTTGAATGGCCCATTCTGCTGTTTTCTTGGTATAATAATTTCTCATAATTATGCCGAATAGTAAACAGTTTTGCAAATTAGCCAAATACGAACATCTGTTATTAAGTCCCTTTTAATGAAATCTGTCATGATGCACGATGCCCCAAAGTATAAGCGATAGTTGTCATGTGAAATATACTACCCCACCGACCGATATCGTTAGATAAGACGATCTCACGAAGGCTTTCGTAGAAAAGACGTCGAAGCCCGCCACTGTGGCGGATGTCATTAAAACAAAACATTAATTAAAAATCTGCCAAATGATGTTGATTGCATTAAAAAACAATGCAACAGTAACAGTAACGCGGTATATATTACTCATCAGCAACTGCAGCCGTCCTTCATAGATCACATCTTGAATCCGTCGATTGAAAAATAAATTAATATCTCATGATTCATTGTGCCTGCTAAATGATATTTATTCGCGCCTACAAAAGCAATCACAGCGTCAATCAAGTCTCGCACGCATGGGACCACAGTAACGGTCCTTCACAAACAACGGATGACGTCGTTCGCAATCGTTTTAATATTATGGCATCATATCATGAACAATTAACTCGCGTTAAGGTTAAGTGGCCCGCATGGTTAAGTAGTTTAGTGATCAGTATTTGTTGATGCTCCGCAATGTTTGCACAGTCCTCCCACGCGCACAAGATTCCGCTCGCCATAACCACAAACGAACGAACCGGGGACTTCGCAGGGCCTATATAAAGCCGCATTATGGCCTGGGTACAATGCATGATCGGCTTTGATTGTTGTACATATTGATACATATAAACGGAATTTCGATACGGTGATGTAAGTGTTATCATATAGAACTTAAACCAGAGTTTAAAGATTTCGTCGTCGGACACGTTGGTTTAAAAAAGTTATTGCCTCATTTCAGAAATAACTACCAGCTTCAATGCTAGTGTAAATTTGTCAAGTATACGCTCTTAACTGCTGCACAACTTGACCATTCCACGGAATACAATCTTAGAAAGCGAGAGTTAAACAATATAATGACCACATTCTTTAAGTTTGTCTGTGCCTTTCATTTGTTGATATTAAAAGCAGAAGCCGCAGGTAGGGGCCAACACAGAAAAATGGCGGCTTTCAGAGGATCTGGTTCCGGTTATGTTTCTTGCTGTTTTGTGGACGTGTTCTGCTACGTTGGCTGTGTCACCGGAAGTGACTACCGATGGGCTTTTCCGTCGGATGGCGACGGCTACTACGCGTCAGTCCGACAAAGCGACGTCACGAGACACAGGTCCCGACACCGACACAGCCTGACGGACTTCCGGTCAAAACGCGCTGCAGACGAAAGTGACATTTGGAAACTCATACTTAGGTACAAAATATAAGGAAACTTTAAAGAATTTCACGAAATAATAATGTTCATATTAAAAGAACAGTTCAGTAAAAGATACTCCCAAGAACTATTGTCCTTCAACTGTGAAAAGGGCAACACGATGAAATTGTTATAATAGTGATGAGCATTCACATACAATTAAAACAAACAAACAAGTATAATTTCAAATCGCTCGAAACTTAAAGGATTACTTAAATGAATAACCGTATACCGATTAATAAATTATATGTTTAAACACATCTTACGAAAAAAATCGTATTCAACTGATTGTAAATAAAATGCAAGTATCCCTAATAATTTGATCCTTAATGACACGAGTTATGTACGAAGTAATTGCAAATAAAGAACCCTCAAAGAACTCTCGAAGATATCTTTAAACAATATTTAGCGCATAATTGTAAAAAGTTTCTTTTTCAAAAGCAAAAGGTCAGATTATATAAAACATAATGATTTTCCTCTATACTGCTGTTCATCGGCGAATAAATTGCGTTTGGTTCGGATGCAATGCTGGAACAAGCCTTAATGTCTCGTGATTTAATACCCATGCGTTCGTACAGATTGTTATTTACTGACTCATTGATTATTGTGTATTACCCTTTAAGCCATATGAGAATTCTATTCGTTTAATCCGATCACATCCGTTAAATGTGCGTCCTATCTGATTAAATCCGTTAAATGTGCGTCCTACCGGATCAAATCCGTTAATTTAGAGTTCTATCCGATCAAAGACGTTAATTGAGCGTTCTACCCGATCAAATCCGTTAAAAGTGCGTTCCACCCGATCAAATCAGTTAATTGTGCGCTCTATCCGATCAAATCCGTTAATTGAGCGTTCTACGAAGAAGATGTTTATATAAAAAAAATCTGAACTAAGATATTAAATTAATGTTGTAAAATTGATTTGATTATGGATTTTTTAAAGCTTAATTATTGTTTAACGTTTTCCTTAGCATTTAGCGCTGCATGTCTTATTTTTGTATACGCGTTTTAAAATAGGCTTAATTAAATCTTTCATGTAATAAAATGTATTTAAAAGCACGCGCAATCAAAACTGAATGAAACTCAAGTAAACGGCACAAATTTTCCAATGAAACAATTAGATTGTATTGTTTTCATATAACGCACGTTTGTTAAATGATATATCGTACATGAAATATATTCAGTTTAAATCAACACTTTTATTAAATTTTATATCAAGCATTTTTTTCTTCTAGAATTTCAACGATTGATGCAGGTATAGCATTTTTTACTGAAAAACGTATACCGTTGAAGTACTGTTAAAACTGTTTGTGACCGGAGAAAAAACGGACATTCGATACATATTGAAATATATTTGTCAAAGTTTCAGAGAAATGCTTTATCGTTAAAACTTAAATGTCAATTCATATACTTAAATGTATGTTGTGATTTGATTGTACGTGTATTGTACAGTACAACTAAGTGTATCCGATAAATTATTTTGTTAGAAGTAAAAAAATACCAATTTAAAAAATACTGAATTAAAATAATATTGTCGTCTACAACAGTTTTATATATTAAGTTTTACCGTGATTCAATTAATATATAATAAGCTAAAACATGTACCTTGCCGCGATGTTACTTTTTAACATGAAAACAATAGCGATTATAAATTATGTTTATGAGCATTTTGTTTTCTTTAAATTATGATAACTAAAGTTTTATTTTAATTAGATTTTTACTTGGTATTGGCCGCCTTTTTTATCAAATGCGGTACCGCTGAGATAGACAATCTCGATCAGGTGGCAATCATTGTAAATTGGTTTAGCATCAATTACCTGTCTTGCCTAAGCATATTAAATGGCCTGACACTAACTTTCCGTTTATATATGGCCTGTGCTCTGTAAAAAGGGGGTTTAATGCATTTGCGAAAAGTGCCCTCCCAAATTAGACAGTGCAGTCCGCACAGGCTAATCTGGGACGTCACTTTCCCTTTTTATGACATTTTTAGTTTAAAGAACGTCTCCTCTTGGCAAAAATCTAGTTACGGCGGAAAGTGTCATACCTGTTCAGCCTGTGCGAACTTCACAGGCTAATCTAGGACGACACTTTACGCACATGCATTAAACCTCCTTTTCACAGAGCACGGCTAAAATTTATTATAAATGAGCAAGTAAAAATATAGCACATGAGTAATAAAGAAAGATGCAACGACCCTACATAGATAGTCAAATGTCATTTAATGACCGCTATAGATGTGGAGACAGTAGCAACCACTAAAGAAAGAACTGCACAATAGGATTCATAGGTAAATTATTGCGTCGTGATGATCGATAGACTTGGAAATGTGAAACTCGTCAATTTCACTAAAATAACTTTTTTCTGTTCGAACAGGCAAGCTATTCCATATAAAAATATTGTGAAAAACATATTCGTTTAAATCCAAATTAGTTTTATTGCGTGACGAGATATTGGTACAATTTTCTTCATACGCTAAACTATGTTTTGAAAAATTCGTTTAAATTTCTTAATTCGTTATATTGGATTGAGAGCCATTATCGGCTTATTTTGATCACAAACTCTTGATTCTCCAAACGAGTTATTTTGTGTATATTTGCCACTTGTTTACGTTTATATTAAATTCATAAATCGCTCTATTGTGTTAAGATCCTTTCGTTAATCTTAATGCCATTAAACTCATTTTTTTTTGTGTTTTGAGCTTTCAGTTTAAATTATACAATACACTTATCTATATTGCTATTTTTTAAATAAATAAATAAACTAACATTGAAATAGAAATATTTTAAAAACAAACACAAAAACATCCACATACAACTTTAATTACTGGTATACATCGGCATACGCACCATGAATTTGAGTTTTGAAATCTAAATTGTCACGCAGGCACATTTCGTTTCCCTTATAATAAAACTGTAAAATGAAATTAGGTAGTATGAAAATTTCATTGAAGACATGGTAGAAGATTGAATATTTACGCCTTGTCAAGTGTCTAATGGAAATAAAGATGTGCTGTGCTCAGAAAGTGTCGATAAGCGATAATACTTATTTAGAGTTCTTCAGACATTTAAACATGTAATCACTTGTGACGTGTTTGGGTCGTGTTTTTTTAAGTCACAGTGGCGGGAACTTAACAATACTTGGAATGCAAAGAGGCGGGATTTTTTTCACCCGTTTTATTAAATCTTAAAATTATTTCCCGCATTTGGTTTAAAGCATATGTTGGTTCGAGTTACTGCTAGTAATATTTTGATAATGTTTTGAATCTTGTTGTAGATTTCCTAGTGTAAAAGAAGTTGGCAGTTTTTTTGCGAGATAAAAGAATGAAGTATAATCAATGATACGCGCAAACAAGTGCCAGTTATGTTTAAAGATATACTGACTCATACAAAACTAGCAAATTTTATACATTGTGTTATTACCATGAAGAGTAATATTTTTTTTCACATCTGATATACATAGAACACCATTAGTTTTAATTAACAGTAATTTATCAGCCAGAATCTAATTTATGACTTCTCTATGTTTAAGAATAGATGCAGGGATTTATGGTTATCAGTTATAAGACTATAGAATGTACTCAACGAACGTTCGCACGGGTGGTAGACAAACACTTCTCAACTCATTTTTGTTCGTTCCAAATATCGGACAATGACGTTTAATCATGTATCTTTTATAAAACTTGTAAAAGTTTAAATAGAGCCTTTGGTATAAAGTGAATGTCTACTTTGATTTATATAATATTTATTTCATATAAGCTTATTATTTATATTATAATATGATATGCATTTCTTGGTAAACTAGTTAATGATTGTGCACCTATGTCTGAAATATATGTGAAGTTGACAACATCCGAAAAGGATTTTTTTGCATGTATAAAACTCTTAGTTTTGTTTTAAAATAAATAACCGTTCTTCGTGTCTTCTTCTCCATATAGATTTGAAAAAAAAAAAGAATTGTGTGTACAATTTCATAAAATGCGCACAATTTTGTGTACGGGTGAATTATTTGTAGGCGTGCTACTATATAACTACTATTTGCTCTATATGACGGCGAATTTATTTCAGTGTGGGAGTAGAGATTTAAATTCTTTAGATAAACGGTGATTCTGTCAGAAATAAACTAGGATGGACCTACTTTAAGTCTTTTTATCTTACTTAAGGGCGAATGATGTCAAGCAAGCAAACAAATAACCATGAATTTGTTTAATGATAAACTCTATTGTAAGATAAATATTTTCCATTTCAGATCAAGCTTCCGAAGGTCTCGAGACAAATCAACGACTTGAATTAATTATCTAAAGCCCAAAACATTACGGCGTTATCTCGATCACAACTGAACTTGAATTCGGACAGGAAGTCTCCGAAACACAGTAGTGAAAACCGAGATGAATCAATGTTACGAATGCTCAGTCGAACCTCAATTGATCATCTGAAAGTCAGCTTCGTAACAGACAAATCGTTTTCATTAGGCGCACACTTGCCTAAAGACTTAAATTGTCTTGAAATTGGACAATAAGCATTTCCAAACGTCTGCGACCCGTTTGCATGAAAATAAACGTCTGCAGTGACAAGTGTGCAGTAGAATCTCAGTCAACCTACACTGTTTGTCCAGCAGTTATTGGCATCGTAGATTTCAAGACCACTGAAAGTCTTTTCTTTTTAAAGGCCTATGTTAGGGTTTTTCAAGTCCGTTCTGATATTCTCCAAATCTGATCGTTTGAAACCTCTCGATTTACCAGTAAAAACATGTGACCTTCATTATTGTTTAACTATGAAAATACACACGCAATTATGCACGAAAAAATAAATAATGTAATGCCCAAATTTTTTGGAGATTCCAACTTTTCGAAAACCCTCTTTTAGGCAAAATAGTTATTTTTAGCAAATCTATATTTTGCGACAACCTGATTTTCCCCTATAATAAATGCCTTTAATTTTGGATAATAACATTTTAGGAAAATTCGTTCTTTTTGAGAATCGAAGCATCAATACGATACTTATTATACATATTGAATATGTATTGTGTGTCATATTGTGTCTTGTATATTTTTATACATGTAAATTTCTGGCCAAAAACAAACACAATTATTTTCAAGTGTCCGAAAACTTACAGACAATCCGGTAATGTTGAATGTTTAACATTGTCGTACGTTTGTTTCCAGTGTAATGAAGACAACTCTCATATGGTTATATTGCAAGTGTGGTGCGCAATAACCGGCACCTCCCTTGCTTCTTGCAATTAAATAACTGCCATCTGCGCGACCACAGCGGATGTTTTATTTCGGATTTTATTTTCTCTTAAATGTTTCCTCATCTGTGAAAAATATTCATGTTCGCACATGTTTAAGTTTACTTTCGTAAATAAGTCAAGTATTGTTTCATCCACAGTATTTTTTTCCTAAAAATGTCAACTCTTCAAACAACATCCGAGTAATATTTTTGAAATATAAACGATTTTGTTATGCACCAGCGACATATTATGCTAGGTGTATAAAAATGAATTCAGTACATGTCGTGGCAGGAATAATTATAATATCGAGTATTGGAAGTGCAGATCTTAATCTTGTGAGCATACATCATGTAGCACACGAATGTGTAAGGGTAATTTTAATTTTAATTAATGTTAATGTAGACTTGTGATTTGTTATTTGTTATTTATAATTTGTAGTTACTATTTATTTGAAATTCAACATATGTTATTTATTTGTTTGTTTATATACGACGGCTGGATCCAACGTATAAATTAAAGTATGAGCCGTGAATGTATAGACCTCTACTGTTGTTGGCCGTTTCAGTACAATAAAACGCACGCGCTAAATGCACGAGCGTAAAAGAACGTAACATAATAGCCTATGCAATCCCCACAAGCTGATCAAATATGTCAGATTCAGCTTTAATAGTAGTTTTCGTTTAAAGAATGTCTCTTCTAAGAGAAAATCCAGTTTAGGCCGAAAGTAATATCCCTGATTAGCCTGTGCGGACTACAATGTTACTCTGGGGCGACACTTCACGCACATGCGTTAAGCCCTGTTGTCTCAGAGCGAGGCTCATTTGTCTACAGTTTTCGTTATTTTTGGTACAATAAAACTTTACTAAAAGCTTGAAGGATGCATAAAAATGAGAATGTTTGAAGCTACGGCCGATTTATTATAATGTGTCAAAGCACATTAGCTATGGCTTATTGTCAAGAAAAAACAATCTCTCACTGGAAACCTCATCTGAAAAGTCATTGTTATTTTTGCAGGATGTAACTTTGTATTACTATATATCACATATGATGAAAGATTTCAACACGAACTTCGTGTGTGTATAGATATCAATGAGGAGAAATGCCATTCACAAATTATCCTGTAAATTTCTTAAATAATAGTTATTGCCTTTTGTGTTTTTTGTATGATGTAGCTTTCAGTGCTATTTCTCTTACACTATGCAAACTTTCAACACGGAACTTCATAGGTGTGTATATATCAATAAGGAACATTGCTTTTAATAAATATAATTACCTTTATTTTGTTATTTAATATTGCCAAGTGCATCCATAGGTATCTTCGTGCAAAGACAAACCAAGGAAGAAAAGGCACGCCTTAATCACATAATCTGTTCTTTTAGTTATGCACCCATCAACGAATTTACTTGTTTTTAATTGTGATTTTTATTGAACATAGTTTCTCCGACTGTCACAACGCACCTGCTAGGATCTAAATGAAATAACTCAAATAATACGTAGGAATTGGATAAACACTGTTTTTCATTCATGAGTACTTGCATACATACTTAACGCTGAATACAAATACGGGCACGTGAAATTCACACAGCGACCAGTCGGTGACAAATCAAAATATTATGATTGGTAAAATGTGTCGGTCGATGAGAAAACCTGTCTATGTAAACATTCCACTGAAGGGCAAATTCAATTTCTTTTTCATTCATGACGATAAACGAGTATTTTGATATTTCGACAGCTTTTCGTATTTTTTAACGTGCCGAGATTCCATGCATTCTCACTCGACACTGTTTACCATCTTTTTGTTCAAACAACTTAACTTTAGTGAAACCAATGTAAAGCAATCATACTCCTTATTTCTGGATTGAACTTTGTTCCACCACTATGCAAACCCAAAAACAGAGTTAAATATGTTTTGAACCACAATTTTTTAGCTAAAACTGATTTATTACATATTGTTCAAACAAATTTCATATGGCAATATCCTTACAAAAATATTTGTAATGAATTTGTCATAGAACGTTCCATGTTTTCTTTCCTGTAAGAATTGTTAAACTACATGTCAGCTAAACGCCATTTGACTCTTTATACTATCAGGACGATATCCGTTTCTCGACATGAACATTGATAAAAAAATCGGAAACGTTTAAATATAGCAGGTAAACAAGCGTTTCGGAAACGAAGTGAACCGGTGCTTATAAATGAAAATGTTGCACTGAACTAGTACTGGAGAGAGAAGAACTTGCAGTAAACAAGCATTACAGTGAGCTAAAATTGAACTAAATCTGTACCCACGTGAGCTTAAATGTATTTGAATCAGTACCAACGTGAGTTCAGATTGCATTGAATGAGTTTCAACGTGAGTTTAGATTGCATTGAATCAGTACCAACATAAGCTTATATTGTATTTGAATCTGTACCAACCTGAGCTCAGATTGCATTGAATGAGTACCAACGTGAGCATGGATTGCATTGAATCAGTACCAACATAAGTTTATATTGTATTTGAATCAGTACCAACGTGAGTTTAGATTGCATTGAATCTGTACCAACGTGAGCTTAGATTGTATTTGAATCAGTACCAACGTGAGTTTAGATTGCATTGAATCAGTACCAGCATAAGCTTAGATTTCATTGAATCTGTACCAACGTGAGCTCAGATTGCATTGAATGAGTTCCAACGTGAGCTTAGATTGCATTAAATCAGTACCAACGTGAACTTAGATTGTATTTGAATCTGTACCAACGTGAGCTTAGATTGCATTGAATCAGTACCAACGTGAGTTTAGATTGCATTGAATATGTACCAACGTGAGCTTAGATTGTATTTGAATCAGTGCCAACGTGAGCTCAGGTTGCATTGAATGAGTTTCAACGTGAGCTTAGATTGCAATAAATCTGTACCAACATAAGCTTAGATTGTATTTGAATCAGTACCAACGTTAGTTTAGATTGCATTGAAATAGTACCAACGCGAGCTTAGATTTCATTAAATCTGTACCAAAGTGAGCTCAGATTGCATTGAAATAGTACCAACGAGAGATAAGATTGCATTGAATCAGTACCAACGTGAGCTTAGATTGCATTGAATAGTACCAACGTGAGCTAAGATTTAATTGAATCAGTACCAACATAAGCTTAGATTGCATTGGATCAGTACCAACGTGAGCTTAGATTGCATTGAATCAGTACCGACGTGAGCTTATATTGCATTGAAATAGTACCAACAAGAGCTTAGATTTAAATTAAAAAAGTACCAATATGAGCTTAGATTGCATTGAATCAGTACCAACGTGAGCTTAGATTGCATTGAAATAGTACCAACGTGAGCTTAGATTTAATTGAATCAGTACCAACGTGAGCTTAGATTTCATTGAATCAGTACCAACATAAGCTTAGATTACATTGAATCAGTACCAACGTGAGCTTAGATTACATTGAATCAGTACCATAATAAGCTTAGATTGCAATGAATCAGTACCAACGTGAGCTTAGATTGCATTGAATCAGTACCAACTGAGCTTAGACTGCATTGAAATAGTACCAACGTGAGCTTAGATTGCATTGAATCAGTACCAACGTGAGCTTAGAATGCATTGAATCAGTACCAACGTGAGCTTAGATAGCATTAAATCAGTACTAAACTGAGCAAAAGTTGTACTGAATCTGTTCTAAAGTGAGCTTTTTCTAGTTCATCTGTACCACAGTGCGTTGCATTACAACAGTATTAGACAGCTTACATTGCACTGAATCGGTACTTAAGGATGCTTAAGTTACACTAAAGCATTGCGAAATTGCTCTTAACCAGTACTTAAGTACGCTTTAGTTGCACTGCACCAGTATTAAAAGGGACGTAAGCTCCACTAAACAAGTACATGCACTTGTAAAAGCTTATGTTGCATGGAACCAATACTTAAAAAACACATAGCTTTGCTAAACCATTACTATATAGAGATCGACTTCAATTCAACCAGTACTATTGAAAGCGTACAATGCACTGAACTAGTACTTCTTCGTGCATACGATGGACTGATCCAGTACTAAAGATAGCTTAAACTGCACCGACCAAGTTGTAAAGAGAGCATAGTTCGTACTGAATTAGTAATAAATCGAGCTTTAGGTGCCTTGAATCAGTACGAAAAAAAGAGGTTTAGAAACAGTACTTTTAGAGAGCATACTTTGCACTGAAGAAGTACAAAAGAGAGCTAGAGCTTTAGTTGCACTTAAACAGTACTTAAGCGAACTTTTGTTGTACTTAATTACAATTGAGTAATAACGAGTGCTTATTTTCCACTGAACCAGTGCTAAAGAGAGCTAATTTTGCACTGAAACAGCATTAATAAGAAGTTACACAAACCAGTATTAAACAGAGCTTAATTCGCATCGAATCAGTTTTAAAGAAAGCTTCAGTTAAAACTGAACCAGTATTAAAGTGTGTTGCATTGAACCAGTACTACACATAGCTTTAGTTGCACCAAACACATAATAGAGATTGATTTAGCTGCACTGAAAAAGTAATCAAGTTAGGTAACGTTGCAGTTAACCTGCACTAAGGAGAGCTAAAGTTGAACTGAACCAGTACTTAAGAGAGATTTAGTTTCACTGTAAAAAGTACAAACGATAGCTTTAGTTGTATTGTGACAGTAATATAGAGAGCTTAAGTTGCATTGAATATAACTTAAGAGAGCTTAAATTGTACTAAAACAGTACTAAAGAGGGCTTAAGCTGCACTGCAACAGTACTAAAGAAAGCTTAAGTTGTCCCGAACTAGTACTAAAGAAAGCTTAAAGACACACAACTTATTTGGCATAGTAAATTTAAGTATAAATAAGAAACATATTTTATCAATGCCAATTAGAATATTTATGGTGGTTACAAGGAAGAAATCCGTCTTTTACGCGCTTTTAAATTGAAAAATAATCGCGTTTGTAGAAATGGACGTATACGTCTAGAAATCTTACTTTCGGTTTTAAAAGCGGTACCGTTTGAAAAATAATAAATTATTTTCTAACGAGGCTATATATTTAATTTTATCTATGCCAATTAGAATATATCCGGTGGTTACAAGATAGAAATCCGTCTTTTTGCGCTTTTAAACTGAAAAATAATCGCGTTTGTCGAAATGGACGTATAGGTATAGAAATCCTACTTTCGGTTTAAAAGGCGGTACCGTTTGAAAAATAATAATAACTTGCTAACTAGGCTATAGATTAAATGACAATTTTGCACACTTTCACATTGCATCTATATGTATTGATTTAAATGTATTTCAATTCAAGGTCAGAGGCTTTAAGTTGCGCTGATCAACACTAAATAGAGCTTTAGTTGCACTAATACAGTACTAAAGATAGCTTAAGCTGCACTAAAACAGTACTTAAAAGATATTAAATTGTACTAAATAGTACAAAAGAGAGCGTAAGTTGAATGAAAACAGCACTTAAAGTGATAGTGTGCGCATCTAACAGTATATGCTATTTTTATAGTTGTCTCTCGCAACCGTTGTTTATTTTTGGTGTTTTCACTACATATACAATTATTTTTGATAATGTTTAAAGTGATATTAAGGGCATTTTTCACTGTTGAATTGAGCTAAAAAAAAATAACAGGTCAACAGAGTTAGTTAAAATGTGGTAACGGACAATTATCTGCAACTCATCTTGCTACCAGTTGTTTATAAAAATATATATTATATGCGATATTTTACATGACTGTACAGTCCTCTAAGCCGAGCGAAACTGTCTTTATTAGGATCGAGTTAGTGTTCGTGTGTCGTATGAACGAATCTGCACTTCAACTAAATTTAGATTCACCTCGTACATCGAATCATTTCTTTCGTCTGTCGTCAGTTGTGAAAACGAAAGTATGGTTGATATTCAAATGCACTATTTTTCTCTTTCCAGGATATTATTTTAGTATGATTATGCTGCATTAACAAATATAAGTGTATATGAAGTGAAAACACCAAAAATAAACAACGGTTGCAATAGGCACCTATAAACATAGCATAAACTGTTAGATGTGAATAATATCTCTTTAAGAGAGATTAAGTTGTATTGTAAAAGTACTCAATAGAGCTTTAGGTTGCACTAAAACAGTATTAAATACAGCTTAAGATGCACTAAAACAGAACTAAATAGAGCTTAAGTTGCACTAAAACAGTACTAAACAGAGCTCAAGTTGCATTAAAAAGGCACATAAGAAAGCATAAGTTGCACTAATACAGTACTAAAGAAAGCTTTAGCTGCACTAAACAGTACTAAAGAGAGCGTAAGTTGCACTAAAACATCACTAAAAATAGCGTAGGTTGCACTAATACAGTACTTAAGAGAGCTTAAGTTGCACTACAACAGTACTCAATAGAGCTTAAGTTGCACAAATACAGTACTAAAGAGAGCTTAATTTGAACTTAAACAGTACTTTAAAGGGCTCAAGTTGCACTTAACAGTACTTACGAGAGCTTTAGATGCACTAAACAATACTCAAGTGAGTTAAAGTTACACTAAACCAACACTAAAGACAGCTTATGTTGCAATAATTCAGTATTAAGAGAGCCTAACTTGCACTAAAACAGTACTATAAAGAGCTCAAGTTACACTAAAACAGTGCTTAAGACAGCTTAATTTGCAATTAAACAGTACTAAAGAGAGCTTAAGTTGAACTTATACAGCACTAAAGCGAGCTTAAGTTGCCCTAAACAGCACTAAAGAGACTTTTAGTTGCACTAATACAGTACTTAGGAGAGCTTATGTTGCACTAAACAGTATTAAAGAGAGCTTAAATTGAATAAAAAAACACTACTACAGAGAGCTTAAGTTGCATTAAAACAGCACTAAAGAGAGCTTAAGGTGCACTAAAACAGTACTAAAGAGAGATTAAGTTGAACTTTAACAGTACTTAAGAGAGCTTAAGTTGCACTAAAACAGTACTTTAGAGTGCTTTAGTTGCACTAAAACAGTACTCAAGAGAGCTTTAGTTGTACGGCGACAGTACTAAAGATAGCGTAAGTTGCACTGAACAGCATTTAAGAGAGCTTTAGTTGCACCAAACGAGTCCTGAAGAGGGCCTTAATTGTACTGAACCGTTCTTAAGAGAGCATAAGTCGCACTGAACAGTCCAAAAGAGAGCAAATGTTGAACTAAAAAACACGACTTTAGGCTTTGCAATGATCACAAAAATCGTCGACTCAGTTTTATATATGCTTGGTTCTATATAGTTACACTGCAAACTAAATACCTTTCTTGTTTCGGACAACACAATTTAAACTTTCTTCTTCATACAACCTCTTCTTCAGAAACATCTAGCAATATATAGAAACACTTCTCAGAGACTTTAAAACGGGAGTGATCATCTTTAAGATAGGATTATTTTGAAATTAAATAATAAAAATCATTCCATGTTGGCCGCATTAGGATTGTCGAAACATAAAATATAAAAAATACATAAAATAAAATATAAAAAATATCGTTTGATATTTTAAACGCACCTTGTTCCTTAAGATCTATTTCTTTTTTGGCCATTCGTTTAAACAACGATTTGGAATTCTGTCAAGTGTACTATAAAATACGATTGTCCACGCGGTTTATATTCACATATCAATTCGAATATGAGTAGTTGTTTGTCCGATAACACAATATATGACAGATTTTCTTTTAATTCTAACATTAATTTACTAATATTTTGATGAGAGGAAAGTACATCAAAATCCTTGACAGTTTAAAAATATTGCACATATTTTGTTTATGTTTGTGCGCGCAGTTATCGGGTGAAGAATATTGGATGGTTTGAGACTTCTAAAATCTAAACATGAAAAGTCATCAAGCCAATCCAACCACAACTATGCCAGTAATGTGTTTGAAATTGGGGTCCCTGAAAAATATGTTTTCAAACAGTCACTACGCACCTTTGAACGATGGAAATTAAAAGAATAAAACCTATAAGAAATGGGTCAAAACGGATTAATTATTTTAGTATTTGAGTAGTTTACTTTTTATTCATAAAATGACACGTAAAAATTACATTTCACACATCGACCAATCGAATTGGCGATAATTCAAAACATCATAATTTTTAATATTTGTCTATTAATGGGATAACCTGTCTATGTAAACATTCCACTGAAGGGTCAATTAATATGTTTCATTCATGAAGATAAACGAGTATTTAGCAGAGGACAGTTTTATTTTGCAAACCCTTCACAAACGTTGATATTTCGACAGCACGTTCCTATTAATTCACGTGGTAAGAGTCGATTTATTTTCAATAGTCACTACTTATCAGCTCTTTATGTAAACATTTAAATCTTTTCAAACAAATATAAATATTGTTTTCGTCGTTTGAGCACGTGCGAATTAGACGAAAACTACTTTCCCTTGTCAATGTAGTTTCCGATAGGTGGCTCTGTAAGAGAGCGTTTAACTCGTGGCCGAGTAACTCTGTTCAGTCATTCAGCGTTGGGATTGACTGATCGATACATGTGTTAATTTGCACGGGATAAACTTGCATATGAAAATGACCACGCGGTCTGGCGAAGAGTGTGCTTCTCAGGAAAATATGGACTTAAATAGTTCAATTAGGGAACTTTTAGTAGAAATGCGCGAACAGAAAAGAGAAATAAGTTCTCTAAAAGAAGAAGTTCGAGGGAATTCGCTTTCCGTGCGTTCTGAAGTTAAAAAATTGAAGACGGAACATGAACTAAAATGGCGATACGAAAGCAACAAAATTCAGCACGATTTCAATTCGGAATTGCACGAGAACATTAGCCAGGTGCTTTGGGCATTTGAAAACAACAAACAAGAGTACGCTCGCGAGCTAGTTAATGACGCTTGTGAACAGTTAAAGCGACGAAACAAGCTTATCCGTATAGCAGACACGTCTGAGGGCGGATGGGAGACGGTACGCCAATATGAGGCAAACCCCGTGGCTAGCGACTCGAGTGATGAATCAAGGATCAACAGAGCGGAGGCAAGAGCAGCAAAGAAGAAGAAGGCGAAGTCAAAGAAAAGTGTTAAGCCTTCCGCTACCGTCACTTCCGGAAGCTTGCCACGTGGCGGAAACACGTTTTCGTTTCCGGTGCAACAGCAGCGCTCAGGACCCATGCAGCAACTGCATTCTTTTCATCCCCATTATTTCAAGGGCAATGCAAGAGACGGAATTGGTCCCTGTTTCGCTTGTGGAGAAACCACCCACCTCAGACGCCACTGCCCCTACACCCGGCGGATCCCGCAGCTTGACGTCCCTTCCAAACAGTAGTCACAGACCGCAGAACCCGGTTATACCAGACGTAGATTTAAAAGATGAGTATTTATCGTTTACTGATAACTTTGCTAACAGTCAGGAAATATTTACTGACGACTATTATGAGTACGAACAAGGCCAGAAAGAAATACTGGTTAAAAGTAGATTAAAAAATCATGTGCAATTTTGGAGAGATATTGGAGCTAACCAATTCATTTTAGACACTATTCAAAATGGTTATAAAATTCCATTCTTTTCTTTACCAGACCATGTACATTGTCGAAACAATCGTTCAGCTTTATATGAAAATAATTTTGTGACTGAAGCTATAAAAAGTTTGTTAGATCGCGGTCTTATTGTGAAATGTACAAATGCTCCACACGTTGTTAATCCGCTGACAGTTTCTTGTAATAATAATGGTAAAAAACGGCTTATTTTAGATTTACGAAAGGTTAATCTTCATGTTTGGAAGCAATCAGTAAAGTATGAAGACTTGCGTTTAGCATTGATGTATATAAAAAAAAAGATTGTTGGATGATTAAGTTTGATATAACGTCAGCATATCATTTTGTGGATATTTTTCTGCCACACACAGATTATTTAGGTTTTGCCTGGGAAGATTATTCAGGTATTCTGGTCTATTACAAATTTTTGGTTCTTCCTTTTGGTTTGTCGTCTGCTTGTTATATCTATACAAAATTAATGAGGCCATTAATTGCAAAATGGAGAGGCGAAGGTAAAAAGATCATCATGTTTTTAGATGATGGTTTTGGCACCGCAGAGACATACGATAAGACAGTAATTATGTCACGGGAAATTAAATCAGATTTGTTGTTATCCGGCTTGGTGCCCAAAGTTGATAAATCATGCTGGGAGCCAGTGCAAGAACTACAATGGCTAGGATCTCAGTTAAGTACAGCTAATTTCACCGTGCGTATATCGGGGTGTAGAATCGATAAAGTTCTACAGACACTTAGATTTTTACAAACTTCGGACTATGTTTGTGTGCGAAGAGTTGCTAGTTTTGTGGGACAAATTATATCTATGGGTATAGTATTGGGAACTGTTTCTCAGATTATGACTAGGTGTTTGAGCATTGACATCCTTAAAGCAAAAACGTGGAACTCTTATATTAAGTTGTCTGAAGGAAGTAAGGTTCAACTTTCGTTTTGGAATGATCATTTACAAATTATAAATGTTAGAACATTGGCAATCAGTCATGGCTGTACTAGATTTGTTTATAGTGACGCTAGCAGCACTGGTTTAGCAGGGTATGAGGTCGAAATGCAAAGCGGTGTAGTGCACGACACGTGGTCGCCGTCGGAAGCGGCAAAATCCTCCACGTGGAGAGAATTGTGTGCTGTTTATAGAGTAATGTTGTCGCTTGAGCATGTATTGGTAAATCAAAGAGTTAAGTGGTTTACTGATAACACAGGTGTATGCAGCATTGTTGCTAAGGGCTCCATGAAGCCTGAATTACAAGATTTAGCGATGAAAATATTCGGGTATTCTTTAGTTCATTCTATTCATTTGGAGGTTGAATGGATACCAAGGGGAGAGAATTATGTGGCAGACTATTTGTCCAAAATAGTAGAAAAAGACGATTGGGGTATTTCCCCTTACATTTTGTCAATAATTCAGTCTTCATGGGGAAATTTAGAGGTCGATTTCTTTGCCTCGAAACATAACGCCAAATTACAGCGATTTTATTCTAGATTTTGGTGTAAAGAGTCTGAAGGAGTTGATGCTTTTACTTACCCATGGACGCATAGTTTTGGCTTATTTGTACCACCTATAATATTAATACCAAGGGTATTGCTTAAAATGCAATCTTGTGGGGCAAAAGGTGTTTTGATTGTCCCAGAATGGAAGTCGGCTAATTTTTGGCCTGTGATTTGGACAAGTGATGGACATTTTAAGTCGTTTGTAATAGACTATATGGAATTACCAACGGCAATAAGTTATTACATACCTTGTAAGAATGGTTCTGGGTTGTTTGGTGTTGAAAATCTTAAATTTCGCATGTTAGCACTTTTGATATCATTTGTGAATCATGAACATTGATAGTGTTGCTTACTGTTTGTAAATATAATGTGTTAAGTAACAAACTGTGTCAACTTTAGTGCTGTTACACATTTATTTTTTCAGAGATACGGAAGTGAAGTTGATGGCTTGCCAGAGGTCTTGGCGGAGAAGGTATTCTTGCTGCCCGAGTTGCTTAAAGTCACCAAAGCGGAAAACACGCACCTCAGTTACAAAAGGGGCTTCAATCGATGGCGTCGTTGGGGGTATGCTAATGGGCTTTCAAGCGGGGATGCCTTGCCCGCCAAGGCTTTTCAAGTTGCGCTATATTTAGCGTCAATTATACAAACAGCTAGTAGTGCAAGTCCGATTATAAATGCGTTCTACAGTATTAAATATTATCATGATTTATTTGATTATGTATCACCTACTGATTCAAGACTTGTCATTAATATGTTAGAAGCTGCAAAACGGCGTTTAGCGAAACCTGTGAATAAGAAAGAACCAATGACTGTTGATTTACTGCAACAAATGTACACACATATGTATGTTGAAAATGATGTTATGAATCAAAGATGTATTTGTATATGCATTTTATCATATGCTGGGTTTTTAAGAAGTGCAGAGGTACTAAAGTTGAGAAGGAGTGATGTTTGTATTAACAGTAGTTACTTAAGTGTATTTATTGAATCTAGCAAGACAGATAAGTTCCGTGAGGGAGCATGGGTGCTTATTGCTAGGACAGGCACACAGTTGTGTCCAGTAGTCAATTTACAGAAATACCTTACTTGGACAGATTTTTCATCGGAATCTGAATGTTACTTGTTTCGTCGGTTAAGTTCAACGAAATGTGGACATAGGCTCAGACAGGAAAACAAGCATTTGCCATATAGTAAATTTAGAGAATTGTTTTTGATTGCGTTTAAACCGCATGTTCAAGACATAAGCAAATATTGCCTTCATTCTTTGAGAGCTGGTGGCGCAACTGCTGCGGCTAATAATGGCATTCCTGACAGGTTATTTAAACGTCATGGTAGATGGCTGAGTGAAACAGCTAAGGACGGCTATGTTAAAAGCTCAGTTGATGAGAGGTTAAGGGTTTCAATGTCACTTGGATTATAACCATCAATGCATTTTATAATAAGCCAATTATTATTTGTACTATACTTACAAGCCCGTTCTTTTAATTCAGTCGGTCATACCAATGACTTACCAAAAAATATGTTGTATTTTTGTTGTTTTTCCCTATCGGGAGCGTAGTTGTAAAGGGAAATATTGTTTTCGTCGTTTGAGCACGTGCGAATTAGACGAAAACTACTTTCCCTTGTCAATGTAGTTTCCGATAGGTGGCTCTGTAAGAGAGCGTTTTACTCGTGGCCGAGTAACTCTGTTCAGTCATTCAGCGTTGGGATTGACTGATCGATACATGTGTTATTTTTTTATTTTGTTTTGAATAACAGTAAGAGTAACATTACAAACGTTATTGTTTAAAAGTGTAATCTACATGCTTTTTACCTTGGTACGAGCTAATTTTGAAATTCAGGAATGTGTTTTTTACAACAGGTCATGCGTTTATCCACATTACGTACGCATTTAATGTATTCAATTTATACATGTATACCAGTATCATAATAATTATTATTTATCCCACTGAGGGATTCAGTCTCCGGAAGAGACGATAGGCGTGGCTGCCTTTATAGTTGCTTACGAGGAGGGACTCGTGTAGGCATACAGTATGCCTGGTGATGTAGCAGTCTACGTTGATAGGCGTGGCTTCCTTTATAGTTGCTTACGAGGAGGGACTCGTGTAGGCATACAGTATGCCTAGTGTCGTAGTAGTCTGTTGATAGGCGTGGCTGCCTTATAAGTTGCCTACGAGGAGGGACTCGTGCCGGCATACAGTATGCCTGGCGTTGTTGTAGACTATGTTGTATGTTGTAACAAAGCTTTTGTGTGTATTCATGTTTTTTATGTATGTTTGATGACTATGAAATAGTAATACACGGTATCAGTCAGTCGGTCATACCAATGACTTACCAAAAAATATGTTGTATTTTTGTTGTTTTCCCTATCGGGAGCGTAGTTGTAAAGGGAAAGCAATCAAAAATCCTTATTTTTCATAGGATTGCACTTGGTAATACTCCTGTGCACACATGACGAAAGAAAGATTTAAAGAGGAGTCTACTTAAACATAATTAAATTTGTGTCTTACCAGAATGTGTAGCTACAACTACGGAATCCGGATAGGGCCAAGTTGAGTGTCAGGTCGACACGCGACATTCAAGCGACATTCTCTCGACGCTCTCTCGACGCGCGACAATCATGCGACAATCAATATTTGAGTGTCGCATATCGCGCTGGGTTTTAGAAACAAAATATCGCATAAAATCTTGACTGTCGACTGATTTGTCGCGCGTCGTATTGAGCGTCGAGAGAATGTCGCTTGCATGTCGCTTGAATGTCGTGTGTCGACCTTCGAGCGCGACACTCGACATTCTCTCGAGACATTCTCTCGACGCGCGACAAATCAGTCGACAGTCAATATGATATATCGCGAAAATGTCGCCTGTCGACCTAAAAATCACTAGGTCGACACACGACATTCTCTCGACGCACGACATTCTCTCGACGCTCAATACGACACTCGCGCGATATATCGAGAGAATGTCGCTTGAATGTCGTGTGTCGACCGGTGTGGGAGTATTTTTTTCATCTGCAAGCAAGGTGTTATAAGTAACTTTTTTAGCGTAAGTAAAACTAGCGGCATCTAGTAGCAGCAATAACAGCAGAAGAAGCAGCAGTAGCAGCAGCAGCCGCAGTATCAGCAGCAGCAGCAGTAGCAGCAGCAGCAGTAGCAGCGTAGTAGCAGCAGTAGCGGCGTAGTAGCAGCAGTAGCAGCAGCTGAAGCAGTAGCAGCAGCAGTAGCAGTAGTAACAGTATTAGTAGTAGTTGTCGTAGTAGTAGTAGCTGCAGTAGAAGCAGTAGCAGCAGCATCAGTAGCAGCAGCAGCAGTAGCAGCAGCAGCAGTAGCAGAAGCAGCAACAGCAGTAGCAGCAGTAGTAGCAGTAGCAGGAGTAACAGCAGCAGCAGCAGTAGCAGCAGTAGAAGGAGTAGCAGCAGTAGCAGTAGTAGTCGAAGTAGCTGCAGTAGTAGTAGTAGTAGTAGTAGCATAAGTAGTAGTAGCAGCAACAGCAGTAGCAGC